>NW_016107348.1:8837341-8859458 GCF_001604975.1 Cebus imitator
ATATATGTCTTATATATATATATGTAAAACCATCATATATATATATGTATATATATCTTTCATGGGACTTCTCTGATGTCTTCTCTGATGTCAATAACCAAAAATATTTAGATGGAAAACTGGAAAATTAGTTGGGTTACCACTCTTGTCCCCATTCTGCAATCTAATACACTTTGAACCCACTATCTTGAAATCTTCTAATGTAGCTTCCTTCAGATTTCACTCCCTGAGAACTTTATAATGGTTATTTTTATTATATTCCTATTCATACCTCTCACCAGGTGCCTACTCTCTCACCCCCCCAACAGCTGTCATTCTGACAACATACTTCACAGGTGATAGGGCTTGTCCTTCAAGGCCAACTATAACATAAAGTCCAGTCCACTTCGGAACACTGCACTGGTTAGCCTCTGCCTCACGATGACTTTAATTTTACCCCTAATTGTGTTTAAGGACATTTTTTGTCTTCTCTGATGGAGGGTACTTATCCAAATGCTCACAATTTTCCATTACTGACCTTCTAACTTGGCTTGACCACAGCTTAGTCAGACTTTCATTGTCTTTACAAGACCCTGAACTTTAGTTCACTTTTCGGCTTATCAAGCAGACATCTTCTTTTCATAGCTCATTCTGATCACAGAAATGCATGTGTCCTGGTAAATCACCTCAGTCATGGCGTCACCCTCATCTCTTGCCATGATTCTCTTAAAAGTTCCCATTCATGATTCTTTCTTCTCCCCATAAAAGAAAGCCTTTCACTGTTTGATATTGAGCAGCTTACACATTCTGAGGTAGAAACATTCTCTATATTCCAATAATCTTTTCTAATAAAGTCTCTACTTAGCTCTGAATTTTTTTCATTTGATGATATCTATGCTTCAGTTTTGTAATAATTAACTGAAAAATTTTACCCTCTGGGTGCCAGCAGTGTCTCATTCACCAGAGAATTAGTATTTGTGCAAATTCTCTGGGAGTCTACAGGCAAAATGACCTCTTGATTCAGGGCTCAGGCTTCCCCCATGAACAGCACCTGCCTCCTCTTTTCCAGGACTATAGCCAATACTTTCACTGTGATTGCTTCTGCTTCCATTGCCCTCATCACTGTCATAATTTTTATCCCTAGGACATTGCCTCTGGGTCCCATGGCTCCGGTTGCTCAGGCATGTATGTGTGTGCTAGAGATCCATGTCAAATACTCAATGCACACGTTGCTTACTGTTTTCCCTCAATACTCCTTAAACCCTCCTACCATGGCCATGGCCTGAGCCTGTATGTGCTTGCTGCTGCCCGGCATATCTCCTCTGCTCACAGGCAGATTCTACTCTCCAGTGAAACTGCACCTATAAAACCCAAGTTCAAAGATGAAATTATTAAGGATTTCAAGACAGTTGACAGCAGAGCATTTAATCAAGGGTAGGAAAATTCCTGAAAGTAGGACTCTGTGTGTCCACATTTGTCTAACCCTCATAAAACCAGTTCTACTGGGGAGCTTTCCACAGGATTGGAATCAGGACCTAATCAAGGCACAGTTTCTGTCCCCAGTGTGGAAGGCCACCACAAATTCTGTCTGCTGAGACTTAGCAATATCTACCAACAAGTGGCTGTTGACTCAACTTTGTATCTGTTTATCACAGGGATGTTTGCTATAGTTATTCCATCTCTGTTCAGTTATTTAATATGAGTTGACAAAAGAGTCTTTTAAACTAGAAGTTTTCTGCACCAACACATATATCTTGTTGGGAAAAACAGCAAAGAAGAAAGAACTTACAGAGTACCTACGTAAATTGGTTATGAGTAACAAATAAATAAGGAACAACAAAGTGCAGAAGGCCGCAGGAGGCCTCTGGGGAGGAAGGCCTCCCCGTGCCTCATGTTCCGGTGCAGAGTGACCTCGGCTCTGTTACCATAAACATTATACTCAAGGACGTAAACTCCTTCGTAGCACTATGACATTGCCAGGCTTGTAGGTTCCCTGTAAGGTCCTCGTTCCATCAGCTGCACATAGAAAATAAGCTAAAGATAACCACATGTTCTTGTTTTGTGAAGCTCCCACCTGCCACTGTTATCAATCCTTAGGGTGACACACCAATGCCAGCTCACTGATTCACTTCCAGCTCACTGATTCATCCACCATCACTCCACCTCTGCCCTATAGATCAAAGTCATTGTAATCAATAAATAGTGTGTATGATCAGAGCTCGGGGCCTTCACTTCCTCCTCCAGAGTAATAAGTGATGGCCCCCTGGTCCCACTGTCTCTCTCAATCTGTCTTTTTCTCATTCCTTTGTTGCCACTGAACTCGGGGTACCCACAGGTAATGTAGGGCTGGCTCCCCACATTTTTAGAATAACATCTCATAAATGATCCATGAAATATTAGGCCCAAATATATTTTAACAAGTGTTTTTAAAAATAGAGATCTATTTGTTACTTTAGGCAAATAAATCTGAGAATTTCCAGGTTAAATAATATCAAATATATTTTCCTATTGCAGGTATTCTCAGAGCTTTTAATACACTAAATTATTTTGTAGAGGAGAACATAATTGGCAGTATTTACAAAATTGATTTGCCCTTGGAAAACATTTCTCATTAAGTGTTTGTTAGATCTGTATTCGGTAAGACACATTTTTATAAATATTACACTGGTAAATGGCCACATTGTAAAAATAATTTTATCTTCCCAACAGGATCCAAGCTGTGGACGTCTGCCAATGGGTGTTGGATCAGGATTAAATAACTATTTAAAATCATTTCATATAATGAAGCTAGTTATTAGGAGCAGTATATTACTTTCAAACATTAGATAAGTAACAGCTTCCAAGAGGGTATAACCTAACGAATTCAGTTGCAAAGTAGGTAACTAATAATTATAGCACATGCTTGCTACTCAGTTTAAGTTGCCAATGTGAGAAAATAACCAGCTGAAGGGAATGATAATTCTCTTACAGAAATCAGGCATTTTGAGCTTGAGGTTGACTTTTCAACCACATTTAGAAAGCTGATATCTTAGTTAAGCTATTTAGGAAACTGAGGTTTTATGCATTCAAAAATTGTGTTTAATCCAATTTCATCTGTGATATAAAAAAGATAAAAATGTGAGAACTTTAAGGAGAATTATGATATAAACGGAGTAGAAGTAGGACATGAGATTAGCTATACAAAGTAAAAATGTCAGGTCTTAATAGCAATAAGTCTCTGATTGCAGGCTAATGAAGGTATTCATTTTAAGGTCAGAAAGTTTTAGCAGAATGGAAAGTGCAAGAGGGTCAGGGGTTGGGAGGCCAGGTGCGCCATTGAACTATCGACTCGACAGCTTTGCTGACCTTCTTGATTAGAGGAGGAGAGCAAGAACCTTTAGAAAATAGTTGAAGGAGACTAGTTTCTTCCTGAATCTTTTTTTCATTCTTACAAAATTAAAGTAGTGAATGTAAGCAAAAATCTTAGACCTGTCAAATAAATCCAAAGGTAAGAGATAAAGAGCAACATATAAGGAGGCAAAAGAACTCCATATCAAAGAGTAAAATGGGTTGGGTAAAATCCTCAATATATTATTGTTCTGTGGACATAAAATGACAAGAAACTCTAATCTTAATAAATAGAAAAATCATATATGACTGCCCAACAGCCTTATCATGGTCAGTTGATTTTTATATCAACACAATATAAGAAGCAACCACGAAGGCTTCTCACCATTGAACTAAAATTTAATCATTAAAGTTTTATTTGGAACTGAGAGAGTATCAAAGCCTTAATTCAGAAGATGCTCTACATGCCACCTGACCCTATGTGATTCACCCTTTTCGAGGCTACCTACCAGCAGTCACCTTACCACGTATCATGAACTGCAAAGTGACATAAAACTCTCTATTACTCATGATTATCATCTAGGAATCATATATTTCAAGAGCTACTAAGTAATGTAAGTTTATAAAGTACACAATTATAAGACAATATGGGTTTTCTGAGAGCAGTCAGGAACAATGCAAAGTTGTACAACGTATATTTGACCAAGCACACTCTGATTCTCTTTGATTTTAAAATTTTGTGTCAACTTAACACACAATTTGTACACATACATATATCCTGGTCACAAATCATTTTGTCTTAATGATGCTGCTGTCACTTATAGTTTGGGGCAACTTGATGTTTTAATCTATTTAAGTTCAAGTTAAAATAGCCCCATGTTCAGGGGACAGTTTTGAAGACTGGCATGCTTCATATTTAGATGAATTTTGAGTTCTGTGGCTCTTCTAGAAATTAATACATTTCTCAAAGTCACATTCATCTCTATTCTTTAGGGAAGTTAATTCTTGTTTCTTATCTAGTAAGCAGACATGGGTTTGTGGACAGCCTGTGTGTAAAATACATGAAGAAGACAACTGAATTTCCCCTTCTGTATGGAAACACTGGTTCAAATTTACTCCATGTCCTGCTAATATGATATTTCAGTTCTATTATTCTCCTGGTTTTGGGAGAAGCAATCAGTTGAATTTCTATCTCTATCCTTCTCAGTGAGGTCTAGAAACCACAGCTTCCTCTTTGCAGCTACAAAAAAATTTCTCCCTGAACTATCCCATTGTTGACCTCCAAATTTTGTTGTAATTGAGTCTCTGTGAGTGACCCATTTCCCAAGGTGGTGGTTGTTATTAAATATTATGCAGCCATCAAAAACGATGCGTTTGTGTCCTTTGTAGGGACATGGATGAACCTGGAAACCATCATTCTCAGCAAACTGACAGCAGAGCAGAAGATCAAACACCGCATGTTCTCACTCATAGGCGGGTGTTGAACAATGAGAACACATGGACACAGGGAGGGGAGCACTACACACCGGGGTCAGTTGGGGGGAAATAGGGGAGGCACGGTGGGGGGTGGGGAGTAGGGGAGAGAGAGCAAGGGAGAGATGCCAGATGTAGGTGATGGGGAGGAAGGCAGCAAATCACACTGCCACGTGTGTACCTATGCAACAATCTTGCATGTTCTTCACATGTACCCCAAAACCTAAAATGCAATAAAATAAATAAATGGGAAAAAATAAAAAAATAGTTGTATTTTACCTTATTTCTTTTAGTAAGATAAAGAACTAAATGATACTTTTTAATCTACTAGCTTTAGCCATTAATACTACATTTTAATGATTTATGAGTATAGATTTACTTAATCTTTTCAAAGATTCTCATTGAGTTAGAGTTCCAAAAAAGTGTAATATGAATAAAACTATAATTTACTTGTTAGACATATTTTTACAGTCTCCTGTGTCACTTAATGATGGTGATACATTCTGAGAAATGTGTTGTCAGGAAATTTTTTTGATTTGTGAACATCACAGAGTGTACTTACACAAACCTAGATGGTATAGCCTACTTCTCTAAGCAATATGTACAGACCATTGCTCCCGGGCTACAAAGCTGTTGCTGTACTGAATATTAGAAGTAATTACAACAAAATGGTAAATATTTATGTACTGTTCCATAAAAATACACTATAAAAGATCAAAAGTGGTGCACATGTTTTTGGCACTTACCATGAATAAGACTTTCAGGACTGGAAGTTGCTCTGGGTAAGTGAGTGGTGAGTGAATGTGAAGGCCTTGGTCACTACTGTACACTGCTCTAAACCTGGGAAACACTGCACACTTAGGCTACACTAAATTCATAAGGAATGTTTTCTTACTGCAATAATAAGTTCATCTTAGCTTACTGTAACTTTTTTGTTTTATAAACTAATTTTAAATGTTTTTAAACTTTTAGATTCTTTTGTAGTTTTACTCAGCATAAAACACAAACACATTGTATAGTTGTGCAAAATATTTTTTTTCTACATAGCCTTATAAGTTCTTTTCCATTTTTAAAAATCTCAATTTTTAATTTTTTTATGTTTTAACGTTTTTTTTTGTTGTTAAAAACAAAGACATAAACATACATATTAGTCTACGCCAACACACAGTCAGGATGATCACCACTGTCTTCCACCTCCACATCTTATCCCACTGGAAGGTCTTCAAGGGCAATGAAATGCATGGAGCTCTTATGTTCTATGTTAGCAATACCTTCTGCAATACCTCCTGAAAGACCAGCCACAGACTGTTTCACCCTTATTATATTTTACTATGTAGAAACAGAACACTTTAAAATAATGATGAAATTCATGGCATGCTAGATAGACAAACCATTAACATAGTCATTTGTTATCATCAAGTATTATGTATAGTACATAATTGTATGGGCGATACTTTTAGATGACTGGAAGCACAGTGAGTTTATTTGTACTGGAGAAATCACAAATACAGGAGTGATGCATTGTGCTATGATGTCACCAGGTGATAGATTTTTTTCAGTTTCAGTACAATCTTACAGAACCACAGTCATATATGTGGTTTGTCACTGACTGATACAGTATTGTGAGGTGCCTTCATATACAGATGCCCCCACTTTATGTCTAGGGGCAGGAATATTGGCATTTCCTAAGAGTGTATCAAAGCAAAGCACTCCAAACTTCACATGTCTAAATGGGAAGTCTAGTCACTGTTCTTTTCCCCTATTAGATGTGTAATACATAGTTCTTTAAGAATATGTAACCATCTGTTTATGTTTTTATCCTGTCACTCTGGATCCATATTTTGTTGCATTACATCAAAACTAGAGTATTTCATATCTGATAGAAGAGATTGAACTTCAGAATGTATTTACCGTGGTGTTAATGCCAAGTCAGAGGTATATTATGCTCTTAAACCTGGAGTTTCATCTGGTGTGTTGTTATGTGCTAGTGTACCTCACAGGGCAGTTGTGAGCTGCTGATTGCCTGTTTCTATGTGTGCTATACACAAATATTGAAAGACATTTCTTTACCCAATCAATTTATCTAAACATACTTTCAATTATTGGTAAGAATTATTTCTATATTCTGGATGTCAGCTTATTTATTATAACTGATGCAAATACTTTATCCCAGTATTATCGATTACCCCTCAGGTTTGTTGATTTTTCCATTTGCTCCACAATGTGTTTGTTTTTGTTGTGTTTGTCACCAGAATTTTATGATTATGGAGCATAAAACTCTTGGATTCTGCAATCCTGGCAGAAGTCTTCAAAGCAGACATTTGGATTTTTGAATTCACTTTAATCATTAGTTTGCTGCTGATAAGAATTTCACATGCTTCTAAGAAAGATTTTATTTGAAGAAAGAAAACTGTAGGTTTATTTTATGAGTTTTTATTTATTAAAATATATATTAAATAAGTCAAATTTAAGCCTATGATACCTTCATCAAAAGGGTAATTCTCTATCAAGGATTGTCTTGTCTTGGAGCACTATTATGACACTGATAATTACTAGTCTTAAAATATATTTTAATATCTAGCAGAATAAATTAGGCATCACTCTTTTATTAAAGGGATATAACTATTTCATCTATTGATTCTTTTAAATAACTTTAATTTGTTTGCAAATCATGGTAAACTAATAAAACCAAATTTTCATATGTCTCAGAAGAATTAACTGATAAGTTTTATGATAATCTCATCATATTGGGTTTGGTATCTCATATTCATATCATGAAAATGATATATACTTGCATTTGTATAATTTCAAGGTATTTTATTAGAGGTACCTACTGAATGCCACTTCAATAACCAACATAATTTTGGACAATGAAGATTACCTTGTGCTATGTTCTGAATGTCTGTGTTCTACCAAAATGTATATATTAAAATCTTACCACCAACATGATGGTATTACTAATAGAAAATGGGAACTTTGGGACATGAGTAGGTCATGAGGCAGAATTCTCAAGAAAATTTTTAGTGCTCTTATGAAGACCCCAGAAAGCTGCCTTGACCATTTCCCCATGTGTTTCCACTCAGCAAGAAGGCACTAGTTGTTAACCAAAATCAGGTCCTCACCAGACTCTGAATCTGCGTGAACGTTGACTTGCCAGCCTCAAGAACTATGAGAAATAAAATTCTGATGTTTATAGGCTACCCAGTTTATGGTATTCTGTTGTCGCCACCCAAATGGACTGACACCCTGTGAATTTGTGATGCAACATAATATCCTAGTACTGAACTCACTGTCATAACAAAAGTAAATCATTTTAGGTTTAATGTCTAAAAATAAACAAGACTGGTTTAAAAAAAGAAACTTGATGGTGTGGTATATTCTTGGTTACCAAAATACTCATATGACTTTACGATTTTGAATTAGTAAATTTTCCTAGTGTGTGAAACAGCATGATACATAATTTGCAAACTCAACTTCCTAAAATTATATGTTGTGACTATATACACATAGGACCCAGAAGGACACATCAAACTGTAAACTGCTTACGACTGTGGATGCAATTATTATTTGCTTTTTATGATTTTTAGTTTCCTATTATGCATATGTTAACTTTTTAAAAAGAAAAGTTATTTTAAAAACCTTTAAAAAACAAGGTAAAATGGCTTAACTTGCCATATATTTAAGATAATGTAGCATATTGGATTAAAGACAGGCAAATATTATCTTCTTTCCTTTGAAAACTAATCCACACATTAATAGACTACATCCATTTTTATGTGGGAGACTTAATCAATATAAAATGTTGATAGTTTTAATAAATAAAGCTGGATCAATTCAATATCCACAAGCAAAAACGGCTATCTCATACTGTACCTAAAAATCAAATTTCCAATTAATTACATATATTCTAAATGTGAATAAAAACTAATAAAATGCTAGAATATAGAATATAAGATAGAAAAATACCTTCATAAGCTTGAGAGATAAACATATTTTGTAAAAACAGCATCAAAACTACTAAGCACAAAGAAAAATATTACTAAATGTAAAACATTGGAATTACAAACTCTGATCATTAAAAGACACTCATCAACTGCGTATAAAGCAAGGCTAATAACAGAAGAACATGGAACATGTATTCAAAAATACCCTTGCAATCACCTTATGTAAAGGACTCATAAATCAATAAGCAAAATATAAATTATTCAATAGAAAACTGGCAAAAGACTTGAATATGAACTTTATAGGGAAGGCAATTCAGATGTCAAAGCATATAAAAACACACACTTCTTAAAATGTAGAAAAAATAAATTAAAGCTATATGGAGATACAATTATTTACCATAACAGTGAAAATTTAAAATATCAGTAATACACAGTATGGATTTGTAAAAATTCTTTGGAAAATTGTTTATTATAGTCTCTATAAATGTGTGTGTGTGTATAATGCATATATGTAATGTATGTGTAAACATATATGTGTGTTCAGGTATACACACGCAGATTATGAGTCAGCAATGTCATTACTAGGTATATATATCCATGAGTCAGCAATTTAATTACTAGTCATAGACCCAACAAAAATGCATGTGTTATATAAAAAATACACATACAGTTACAAAAGCTGGAATATCTATTACCTATCAATGCCATTACTTAATATATAATGGATAAATAATCAAAGAAGTTTTGCACACAAAAGCTAAAAATGTTTTGAAAAATGTTCATAAATGCATTATCTTAATAACCATAAATGGGAAAATATGCATTAACAATAAAAGAGTATTGCCAATTGAATATTCCAAAAATAGCACCACTAATACACCCAATCCTACATATTGTTTCTACAATGTGACATTGATACATCTCTACTCTATCAAGACATGGAGTATATGTTCCAACATATGTGGGGCAGACTCAGTTGCTCTCTGTTTATTGGTAGACTTCAGCAACCAAAAAGTTTGAATGCTAGGTCACATGGTGTGGTTATGTTTAAATATTACATCCAGAAGTCTCTGCAATAGGCTTAGCTAACAGCCAGCATCAATGGATGCCAGACATTTAACTAAGTTTTGAGATGATAACAGCCCCTGGCTTTCAGCTCTTCAGCTGAAGCCCTAGATATCATGGAAAATAGCCATGTTAACTATGCTTCATCTAAATTTTCTGCCCATTGAATCTGTGAGCACAATAAATAGTTGGTTTACAAAATTTAGAGCATTTATCCTCATGAAAAGGATTTTACTCTCTTCTCTTATGAAGCTTAGTTTGGTGAGATATTAAGTTCTTGGTTAGAATTTATTTTCCTTAATGATGCTGAAAAGAGGTCCTCAGTGTCTTCTGGCTTATACAGTTTCTGCTGAAAGGTCTGCTTTTGGCTTGATGTGTTTCCCTTTGTAAGTCACCTTCACCTCCTTAGGGTGTGTGTGTGTGTGTGTTGACGTTGGAGAATCTGATGACTGTGTGTCTTTGGTGGATGATTGTCTTATATAGTATCTCATAGGGGTTCTTTGAATTTCTTGAATTTGCATGTTGACCTCTCCAGTGAGACGAGCAAAATTTTTAGGACTTTAACTGTATTTTCCAAGTAACTTACCCTCTCTTCTCCTTCAGGAATGCCAGTAAGTCATAGATTTAGTCTGTTTATATAATTCAATATTTCTTGGAAGTTGTTCATTTTTTATGTTTTCTGCCTGTGTTGATTCAAAGGAATTGTCTTTAAACTCTGAAATTCTTCCTTCAGCTTAGTCTATTCTGCTACAGCTTCCAATTGCATTATGAAATCTCTATAGTTAATTTTTCATTTCTGAAAATTCAGTTTGGTTCTTTTTTCAAATAGCTATGTCATCTTTCAATTGCTGGATGGCTTTATTGTTTTCTTTGAATTGGATTTTAAAGTTCTCCTGTGTCTTATTAAGCCTCCCTGCCATCCAAATTCTGAATTCTGTATGTATTTCAGCCATTTCAATCTGGTTAAAAACCATTACTGGGGAGCTAGTGCAATTGTTTGGAGATAAGAAGACATTCAGGCTTTTGGAGCTGCCAGAATTCTTGTCCTGGTTCTTTCTCATCTGGGAAGGCTAATGTTCTTTCAATCTTTGAACGTGCTGCCCTTTGGCTGGCACTTTTTGTTTTCTGTTCTTTATTGCCCTTCAACATCTGACTGTGGTGTAAGTTGGGTTTAGTTAATAGGCTTCATTCACTTCTGGATACTTTCAGAGGGTCAAGGCTTAGCTTGGTACTCTTGGGCTGCATTCTCTAACCCTGGGGGTTGGGAGCAGCCCACGGCTTTGTCCTCTGGTCCCTCAATACTAAGCACCAGATGTACTGGGGTAACTGGGATAGTATGAGCTGCCGGCACAGTGCTCTGCTGCGGGCCACCAGCAGCAGTGCTTCAGTGTGGGAGTGGTGCGGATGTGGGAAGCACCGTCTGGTGAAGCAGTAGTGGCTCTGAGAGCAAAAGCACTTCAGCGGGGCAGCGCAGGCGGGCAGTACTTCAGCTGAGGGCCAGGGATTCCATGGGAAAAATGCTCTGGCAAGGGGCTGTCAAGAAAATCACTCCAGTGTAGCAGCGGGGTCCAGTAATGTTTTTATTTAGTTTTTTAATGTAAATTTTCTTTCTGTTTTCAATTTGGGTTACACAATCAGTCTTTACTACTTAAATATTAAGGGTGTTTCTTCCACGTTTTACAATTTTAAAAAGTTTAAGTCATATTGGAATTATGTGATTGATTTTAATCAAGTTATAAAATGATATGGGCCTGATCAACTTTGTTGACTTGTAGAAATTCTGCAATATTGTTATGGTCTATTCAAATATCTACCTTTTATCAATATAAGAATTTGTATTTTGCTAGAAAATCATCTATTAACTCTACATTCTTAAATATGATGTTGTATAATTACACGTAATTATTCATTATTATGTTTTTTCACAAGTTTAATTTTACATGTTTTTCCAAATGAGATATTTTATTTCTCTATATCTTTCTTTCAAAACTCTCAATATTCTATTGATTTTATTTGATTGTTTAGAAATTTTTCTGATCACTGAACATCTCTGCCATATTTGAGTCTATTTCGGATGCTTGCTCTGTGCCTTCAAATTGTGTTTTTTTGGTATTTTAATGTGCTTTCTTTTTAATTGAAACTCAGCTATAATGTACCCAGTACTGGTTTCATCATTGGTTTCTACTTCTATACTTCTCCTCTGGCAAGTTGTGATTCTCTGTATTCACCTATTTATTTATCTGATGTAGAGAGTGGTGGTTTTACTTGTACCACAGTTCACTGATCGATCTCAGAAGAGTTGCTTATTTTTAGTTCTTCCTATTTTTTCATGCTGTGAGAATGGGAAAGATGGCTCCCTAATATGCCAGACTGGAAATCAGAAGTCTCGATTCTTCATTTTTCAAATATAATTGTACTGAATACAAATTTTATGTTGATGGATTTTTTTTTTCTTCCAACACTTCAAAAAGTTCAGTCCATCTTTCATTCTTTTGCATTTATTCTGATGAGAAGTCTAATTCTTATCCTTGTTCTTCTGTGGGCAAAGCGGATTTGCCCAGTGTTTCATTCAAGATTTTGTCTTTATTTTTCTGCCTTTTCTGCCTTTAATTATATTAAATTATAATTTAAACATATTTAAGTTTAAATATGATATGCCCAAGTATACATATTTTGGCATACATCCTGTTTGGTATTTTCTGGTTTAGTTTTCTGCAATCAGTTTTGGAAAATTCTGGTCCATTATTAGTTCAAATATTTCCTCTTCTCCTTCCTTTCTTCTCCTTTTGAGGTTTTCGTTGCCCATATATTACACTTCTTGTCATAGTGCTACAATTCATGGATATTATGTTACATATTTAAATTATTTTTCTTTGCTTTTCAGTTGGGAAAGTCTCCACCAACACATTTTCAAATTCAATGATTCTTTCCTCACCCATTTCCAGTGTCATGACTATCAGATCAAAGGGATTCTTCATTTCTGTCACAGCATTTTGATTTTTAGCTCTTCCATTTGATTTTGCCTACATTGCCCATCTATGCTTGCATATTGTCCACTTTTTCCATAAGAGTCTCCAATATATTACCCACAATTATTTTAAATTCCCAGTCTTGTAATTTTAAAGTCTCTGCCATGTATAAGTTTGGTTATAATGCTGTTTTGTCTCTTCAGACTGTTATTTTTGTAATATTATTATTATTTTGCTGTTTATCACATTATTTTTGTATTATTTTAATTTATAATTATAATTATTAATTTTCTCACATTGTTATTTTTGTATTATTATTATTATTATTTTGCAGTTTAATTTTTGTTGAAAGCTGAATAAATGTTTGGTAAAAGCAACTGAAATAAACAGACCTCTCATATAAGGACTCACGTTTATCTAACTTGGTTACATAGCCTGTGTTCATTGTTTGCTCTTTTTGTAGGAGTAAGAGGTTAAAATTTTCTCTAATGCCCTCTTTTTGCCTCCTATGTTGTCTTTAGCTTTCCCTACAGGCTAATTCCTAAATAAGACCTGAGCCTCACAGTTCTTTTCAACTTTAGTTCCCTTTCTTTATACAGGGCTCCTATATATGTGGTGGTATGGTATTGAGGAAGGGGAAGCATTCTTTATTCCTGTGACTAGTTATCATTCTTCTACTAGGCCTGTTACCCTCACTGTGACCTTCACAAGTGCTTCGCAGCTTCCTCACTTCCTTGTTAGGGAAGACAGAAAGCTGGAATTGGGAATTTCTCTTTCCCCATGTCAAGGATTACAGGGGGTTCAAGTTGAGTATTTATTTCCCCCCCTCATCAGTTAGGATCAGGTAAAATTATATCACTTCAGGAAAACCCTTTATTAATGACAAAAGAATATTCTGGATGTATTTCAAAATGGTTATTCCCCCCTCACCCTCTGTTACAGGCAGTAGGGTATATTTTCTTTTATTGTCACCCTGAGAAACAGGTCTAGCTCCTGGAGATAGAATTAATGAATGTTTGTAGGTACCTGCTAAGGTGTGGCAGTGATGAATTATGTCCCAAGCTAGATTACACTCCATCTCCAGCAATTAATCAGTTACTCCTTAAGTGTTTCTACCAGTGTCTGACCTGGTATCTCCCAGTTGCTGCTTCTCCTCTCTGTGCATTGTTATCATCTGTAGCCACCTGTCTCTAAATTCCAGGACTGAAGCTAATAAGAGTTGTTGATGTTCAATTTGTTAGCTTTTCTCTTGTGAGAATGGTGTGAAGACTTCCAAGTTCTTTTCATGTCAGATAAAAATAAATGTATCCATTTTCAATATATGTGATTTTTTTTTCCTCAGCATTTCACTCATTTGCTTATGTACTGAGAACTCAACTTTTTCTATATCATTATCTTGGCATTTGGTCACAACAGTGACTTCCCTTGGACACGTCACTTTTCCTCTAATCACCATCCTCTAAAGTCCTTGAGTTTGGTGTAGTTAATGGGAGCTGTGGCCTTCCTCATGTTTGAAAGGAAACATTCTGACTCCTTCTTCATTTAAAAGATAAGTTGAAAACACAATTTGTGACTTTAAGTCACGGAGCTCCCTTCAAATCTATCATTTAAACTGCACGTACAGATGTATTTTTTAAATTATAATATTAATCATTTAACAGCCCAATTTACCAGATTAGATGTTTGCAAAGACATATCTCACAAAAAAATGTAAATACATAAAAAACAGCAGATAATCTTTACTCAATTTCAATATTGTAGAACTGAAAACACAAATTTAAAGTAACAAGTGAATTTCATTGGAAAATATATAGGACTATTTGCAATAAAATGAAACAATGAAATGACTGTTAGAAAAGTAGTAACTCAAGAAAGCTAAAAGACATAAATACAAATAAAATAAAAAAGAAATTCAGAATATTTTCATTAGCTTTAACCAAATGGTCTACCTTAAGAAGTGTTCTTTCCTGTCTACCCAAGAAATCAGTTATGATATATTCAATTGAAATTTGATTTTTTGAGGATAAATGATATTTCAAAGATCTGAGGATTGCTTCAATGTTGCTACTGGTTAAGGGTAGAGAATGTATGTGAAGGATACCCCCACCAATACAACACAACTGTTTCACTCAGAATATTCATGGTTTTCTAAATGATCAGAAGTTTCAAAACTGTTTTTATGAATATGTCTATTAGCAGCATATTAAAAATGATCATGGCCGATGCTAGATAGACATTGGAAAGTTTGTGATCCAATAAAGTAAATTATTCTTAGAGTTATAAATAAAACCTACCAGCAGAAAGGCTAAAGCAAATGAGAAGGTATGGGATGTGTTAAATCTAGAATAAGGAGCATAGTTGTTTTTAAATAGTTTTGATCATAACCCCTACAAAATAAAGTATGCAGAAAACACATGGAGTATATATTGTCCAGACGTAATAATTATTCAATCAGAAAAACTGTAAAGCCAATCTAAAGCCCTAAATGTAATATTTGTTCTTTTAACATCAATGCATTTTTCAATAAACACATTATATATTGAAAAGTATGGTCAGATAGGCAGAGTTTGGCAACATGTAAATGGAAAAGAAACATGTTACTTCAAGTAATAACAAGTTCTTGCGATTTTTAGAAGGAATTATTTCCATATAAGTTTTCTGCAATTAGATTGGGAATTCTGATATCAAATACTGCCTACTTTTGATGAATATCCTACATCAGTATGGCTTGCCCTTTAAAACGTTGCAGAAGTTCAGTGTGAATGCCCATCAGGTATTCCTTGTGTAACAGTTAGTTTAGTTAATGCAACAGTTTTTCCTACAAATACATTTATAGCCCTGGCCTGCAAATACCAATTCTGTCTCAAGAATATGTCATTTTTTTCAGAGAAAATACAAATGCTACTGTAAAATTTTTGCAGACCTTGACTAGAAAATATGTTAAAACTTTCATAGTCTAACCTTCCACTTTTCTTGTGCTTTCATCTGAAATCTTGTGGGAATCAAGTCCCAAAAATAGTCTCCATAATACTTTCAGGTGTGTGGCAATATTGAGTATATATCCAGTGTATCTTTTAACTGAATAACAATGCATCTTCCCATTGTGACTCTTTTTTTTTCCTGTAAGAATTTAGCTAACATTACCCTGAAAGTTGTGTCTAAAATTCAACGTTTCTTTCTCTATGCCTTTACGGCAACTGAAAAAGAGCCAGCACTTTAGCAAAAGGCCTTTGCAGGAAAGAAATCATTTCAATATTAAATAAAACGTGTGGAATATTCAAACTGTAAATATTATTTAATTAATATTAATATTAATTTTTCTGAAATATGTGCAATCTTTAATTATATGATCTTAGTTTATTAAAAATTTATTAAACATTTGTTGTTAGAGTTTTGAATCAAGATGAGCATTTTTAATAATATGGTATAGTCCATTAACTCATCTATTCAAAAAGATGTTTTTTTTTTTTATTTTTTAACAATTTAATGAGTTTTCATCTATATTGGTGTATGTGCTAGTGATACAGTTCTGAAAATGAAACCCTTGTCCTTGCAGAACTTACCTTCTAGTGGGACACAAGTTTATCATAAATATGTAAAACATACTTTGTCCTCACTTTTTTTGAGCTTTCCACGCTCTGGGTCACCAATATAGTTGTATTATTAAATCCAAAAGACTATTAATTTTTGTCGATATTATATCTGAGCAAATTTTTGAAGTTCCTAATTTTCTTCACTCTAGTAATCCCTGGTTTTTCTACATGAATAACTAGCTAATCTCTAATATCAACTATTTCTCCTTCCCTGGGTTTTCTCCTCACTTGTCACCTATAACATACATGATCTCCTCAACCCTTATGTCTCATTTACAGTCCATATGTTGCTGAGTTACACATTTATTTCCCTCCCCTGACGGCCAAAGATGTATACTCAATACCAGCTGATCTTCTCTATTTGGATTTTGCAAAAGCATCTCAAGTTTAGTATATGCAAACTTCATCTCACCTTTTCCTGCAAAACCCTTATCCATTCTGCCCATTATCATCCAGTACACGTCAGACTCCTCTCTTTTCTCAATTTGTTTGTTCAAGTATTTGCTATCTTCAGGTAACTAGCATTATATTTTCTACTTCTGTATGTTTCCGTAATTCACTCACTTCTCACATTCCAGTGTGACTATCTCAGATTAGGCCACCAGTACCTTTCAACTGGATGACATCATTTTAATACGCAGTTGTGGTTGTTGTTTGTATACTGGCTCTCTACCTCTACACTTTTCCCATGCCAATCTTTTCTGCATTAAATTAGGGTGACCTTTAAAAGTAAATTTTTCTCTCTCATCATCTTGAAAGCTGAAGCTTAAATTTCTCAGATATAGCCCAGATTCATTAAAACAGTTCATTAGCTGACTCTTGGTAATTTATCGAGCTTTATCTGTTTTTGTGTTTCTGATTCATCCCCTAATGTCTAAATGTACGTTACTACCTGTTATCTCTTATAACCGAGAATATTCTTTCTTCTTACTAGAATACAGTTTCCAACCCTTTTCATAAGCCTAATTTCTACTTAATGAAGTGTATAGCTAAACAGAGAAGAATTTCACGCCAGACAAATCTGAGTTCAAATCTTAACTTTGCCATTGATGCTGCAATATGAGTTGTAAAAGTTACTGAGGATTTTTTAAGTCTTTAAAATGACAGTAATTGTGGGATTTATTTGAATGAGGTGAAAAGAGTCAAATGTCATAAACATGTTATGCTCTCAGTGCAGTATCTTGCTTAGAAGCCATGAATCAGACCTTGCAATTTTTGATATCTGTAGTGCAATAGTAAGTATACATTCTTATTGGATATCAATTTTTTTAAATTGTAACTGTCATTTGAACAATTATTATGCTGATGTTAACATTTCCGTTAGACAATTTTATTCACAGAGTAATTTGGCTTCAATATTTATTTTCCCTGCACATACTGAAAAAGTCTAAAGCTATTTGGATATTTGGAGAGAACACATATAAAAATTAATCAATTTAAAATTTAAATTCCTGTTGTGCAACCTACTGTTTATAACCTAAGGTATAGAAATTATTAGTTGGCTTTATATATTTGATAGTAGACCTCTTCGGATCACACAGTTAGTATGGGAATAGAGACCTCTGAAAATTAAGTGACCCTTATAATTAATATACCAGGGTTGGTTTCTGTGCATACTTGGAAACGGATAACGGTTTCTTTATGTTATTTTCTCCCTGCCCACTGTCACTGAGTAAAAGTTTTGTAATTACCTGACTACAGTTAAAATAGATCATATCAGGAATTTAGTATGTCTCATGTGCAGGGATAAAAAGCCTTCAATATAATTACTGGCACCTACTGTAATACAAAATGTGGGAAGTAACCATGTCCCTTGATGAGCTACACCTTAAAATCATATTGTCTCTCACCATGGGCAGGAGAATATGATCATGGATGGGAAAGAGATAGATATAAAATAATGGAAAAATTGTACATATCTCATTCTGATTCCCCAAAACAAATAGAAATTAATTAATAATGCATAAACAGGTGGAATGCAAATATCTTGACATTTTACATTTATCAGCATTTTAATTGGCATTTCTTTCAGTAGGTATACGTTTAACCTCTAGGAATAAGATTACAACTATGGTCTAATACTGTAAGTGAAATTAGTTTAAATATAAGGATATCATATATAAATTTTGTCTACTATTAACTCATGCTTATATTGCTGATGTATTTGGTTTCAATAACAGAATATTCTGCAAAATTAATCCTATATGGTTTCTTATCTTGAAGTAATTATAATGTACAGATAGATATATTATTTCTGGAAAAATAAATGATCAAATGCTTTCAATACATACAGAAAGAATCTTCAGAATTCACAAAACAGTGCCTTATAAGTGATGGCATTTCTTTTTTTTTTCTCCCCATTTATTTATTTTATTGCATTTTAGGTTTTGGGGTACATGTGAAGAACATGCAAAGTTGTGGCATAGGTACACACGTGGCAGTGTGATTTGCTGCCTAGTGATGGCAGTTCTATATAGCTACATATCTCTAGGTTTGTATAGGAGTAAGACATGCATGTCTTTACAACAGGTGCTGAAACAAATTACCACGAACTTGGTGGCTTAAAGCACAAATTTGCTATCCTACAATTCTGTAGTTTAGAAGTTCAATACAAGCCTTACTGGGCTAAAATAAAAGTGCTAACATTTTTTTTTTTTTTTCTGGAAGCCCTATTGGAAAATGTGTTGTCTTGCCTTTTCTTGCTTCTGGACATCACTCGCATTCCTTGAGTTTTAGTCTCCTCATTCCGTCTCTAAAGACAGGAAAAGCAGGTTGCATTTGTTTCACTTTGCGTCATGATGGTATCTTCCATATTCATTTCTCCCTCCCACTCAGACTTTTTTCCACTTTTAAGAACTCTTCTAATTGGATTTGACACACCGAGACAATTTAGGAGAATCCCACATGGATAAAGCCAGAAACCATCATTCTCAGCAAACTACCACAGGAACAGCAAACCAAACACTCCATGTTCTCACTCAAGGTGGGAGCTGAACAATGAGAATACATGGACACAAGGAGGGAAACATCACACACCAGGCCCTGTTGGGCAGTAAGGGGAAAGGAAAGGGACAGCATTAGGAGAAATACTTAATGCAGATGTCCGGTTGATAGATGTAGCAAACCACCATGGCACATGTAAACCTAGGTAACAAACCTGCTCGCTCTGCACATGAATCCCAGAACTTAAAGTATAATAATAAAAAAAGCTAGATGATTAGTGTATTAGTTATGGCTCTCTAGAGAAGCATAGCCAATAAGATATATGTATCTATAGAGAGACAGATATAATTTTAGGAATTGGCACATGCAATGTGGGTACTGGAAAATTTGCTATTTGGAGGACAGGCTGAGAAACTGAAGGAGACCCGGGGACTGGCTAATGCTGCAGCTCCAGTTTTCAAGCAATCTGGAGGAACAATCCCCTCTTCCTCAGAAGATGTCAGCCTTTTTTTCTTTTCCTTAAAACCTTCAACTGATTGGAGGATGTCCGCCCATATTATGGTAAGGAATAAGCTTTACTCAAGGTCCACAGATTTAAATGTTAAAACTCATCTAAAGATTACCTTCACAGAACATCTAGACTGGTGTTTGACCAAATATTTAGATACCTTGGCCTAGCCAAGCTGACTTATAAAATAAACCATCAAAAGTAGCAACCTTAAGTTTCTCTGCCATGCAGTCTAACATGTCTACAGGTTTCATGGTTTTAGGAGATTGACATTTATTGTTGATTATTACTCTGCACATCACAGACAATACATGTGTGTGCACATATGCAGTGTGTAGGTGCATGCCTCTGTCTATTTGTTTTGCTCATTTACCCAAAATTCTGTGTGTAATGCCTATGCACAGAAACCTAGGGCATAAATATGTAAGTATGTTCTATTCCCCCTTTCCCTAATTTCTTCCTTCTTAACCTGCAACAGTCTAAATTTAATCTTTGATAATATGTAATTTTCATTTGCTGTTTTAACATTTCTTTTTTGTTGTTGTTGCTATTTTTGAGTATTTTTTTCTTATGATTTGGAGTGTTCATCAACTTATAAACATTGTGATCTTAGGAAAATTAATTTGACCTCTCTAAAAATTGATACCTTTATCAGTAAAATAGACTCAATAATCATTGAGATTTTAATGTAAATAAGTAAGGCAACATGTACACTTGACCCTTGAACAACATGGGTTGAGCTGCATGTGTATTTTTTCCAATAAATATATTATAAAAATTTTTGGAGATTTGTCACAATGTGAAATACCAGCAGGTATACTGCATGGCCTATAAATATTTCTTTAAAACTTAAAAAATTAAACATGCCATGAATGCAGAAAATACATGGAGATACTCATCTATTTTATCATTCACTAGTAGTCTATTTAATCTAATTAAAGATACTTTTTTATCCTTATAAAATAGACTAGCATCTATATAGATCTATACATCTATAGATCTATATAGATACTATACTATAGTATCCATAGATATATAGTATGTATATATAGATACTATATGTAGTATAGTATGGAAGAATCTCCTTTTCCTCAGAAGATGTCAGTCTATAAATATATATATATATATTATATATATATAGTATCTATATAGATCTATATTGCTGGGGGCTCAAGTGTTATAAGTGTCCACTTAAAATGTCATGTGACCCTAATCTCCATGGAAGCAGTTATTTTTCCAATTGCATATCAAAGTATATAGTATTTATATAGTATCTATATAGATCTCTAGATCTATATATCTACAAATCTCTGTATAGTATCTATATATCAATAGATACTAGTCTGTTTTATCATTCATTTCGTGTATATAAGAAATATATACAAATCTCTTATACAAACATTAAAATTTATCAAAAAATACATACTCAGAGTGTAAACAGCATCACTCACAGTAGAGAGGAACATAAACATAAAGTTGCATTATTAAATCATAACTGCATAAAATTAACTGTACTACATAATGTACTAAAGTCTTAATTTAGTAGCCACCTTCTGTTGCTATTGCTGTGAGCTCAAGTGTTATAAGTATCCACTTAAAATGCCATGTGACACTAATCATCTCCATGGAAGCAGTATTTTTTTCCAATTGCTTATCAAAGTAAAAGTCATATCTTACAATTCTCCCTTATTGTTAATCATGCTTAGTACAGTACAATAAACCTTGAATAACACCATGGGACTCATGCGAAGTGCCACTAGTGATGCTGGAAATGCTCCTGAGAAGTAGAGAAAAATCATGACTTTACAAGAAAAAGTTGAATTGCTCAATATGTGCTATATATTTTACCACATCTATGGAAATCTGTGGCTGCATTTACCTACCATTTCAATAAATGAATTCTGTGTAAGGACAATTATAACAAAAGAAAACTAAATTTATAAAGCTATCTCTAGCTACACTAGCAGACATGAAAACTTTGCACTCTCAGTAAAATGCCTTTTTATCTCATATTGACCATGCAGCTTTTATGTGACTGCAGAATCAAAGAAAGATGTGTCTATGACTCTTAAATGATTAGAGAGAAAGTGAAGTCATTATATGCAGCCATCAAAAACGATGAGTTTGTGTCCTTTGTAGGGACATGGATGAACCTGGAAACCATCATTCTCAGCAAACTGACAAAAGAGCAGAAGATCAAACACCGCATGTTCTCACTCACGGGCGGGTGTTGAACAATGAGAACACATGGACACAGGGAGGCGAGCACTACACACTTGGGTCAGTTGGGGGGAAATAGGGGAGGGACGGTGGGGG
>NW_016107348.1:8859589-8911592 GCF_001604975.1 Cebus imitator
AAAAAAAAAAAAAAAAAACTTCAAATAAAATTAAGGTGAGGGATCTAAAGCTAGAAAATTTAGTGCCAGCAAAGGATGGTTTGATAATTTTAGAAGAGGTTTAGCTTTAAAAATGTCAAAATAACAGGTGAAGTAGCCTCTGCTGACTAACAGGAAGATGAGTTTCCAGGCATTATTAAGAAAATCATTGATGAAAAAAGATATCTGCCTGAAGAGGTTTTTAATACAGATGAAATGGGCCTATTCTAAAAACAAAATACCTTGAAGCACATTTAGCTAAGGTAGACAAGTAAGCACAGAATTTAAGGCAGGGGGATGGATAGGCTAATTCTACTGTTTTGTATGAATGAAGTTGGGTTTATGATCAGGACTGCCATCATCTAGAAAGCTGTTAACCACAAAGTGCCAAAGGGAAAAAAATATACCAGCTGCCCCTAAAAATAACTAATAAAATTATTTATTTATGTATTTTGGTCCAATATAATACGTGTGCTCATGCCTGTAATCCCAGTACTTTGGGAGTCCAGGGCAGGTTCCACAATGTCAAGAGTTTGAGATCAACCTGAACAACATGGTGAAACCCCATCTCTACTAAAAATACAAAAATTAGCCAGGCATGGTGGCACATGCCTGGAATCCCAGCTACTTGGGAGGCTGAGGTAGGAGAATCTCTAGAACCTGGGAGACAGAGGTTGCAGTGAGCCAAGATCGCACCACTGCACTCCAACCTGGACAATAGAGCAAGATTCTGTCTCAAAATAAAATATAAAATAATAAAATATGAGTGTGTTTTTGGGTACATATATCATATGTGTTATGAGACAAAATTTTATTTATTGATTTCCTACTTATAATTATTGACAGAGTTATATCAACTGGAATTATCTGACAAGCAGATTTCTCTTGACTACATAGGATGGTAACTTTTAACTACTATGTAGAAACATAGAAATGTTTAAAGCATTGCAGCATCCACAAACTCATTTAAACTATTTAAATCATTTTATAGTAATATGTCAGCAACAATTATATTAGCTTTGGAGCTTGGTTTTACTAACGTCCCTTCTATTATTTTAAAAAACCTCAAAATTTGTTAACTTGGGACTGTGTGAGCTTTCTAGAGCATGAGCTTTTATTTAGGTAACTTCGTGGTTTTATTTTAGGTAATACTTTCAGATTACTGTCTAACATCTTGAAGGCAAAACAATTAAATACACAGTGATCTTACAAAAAGATTTCTAAGCCATTGGTAAGTTGTACATTATTCTGTCAATGCTGCTTGGATATGTGATTTTTGCTTTTAACAGAAATATGTAAGAGTGAAGCAAAACAATTATTTGACCACACTTTAGTAGATCTTGTAAGACTATCAAATTTCAATTGACATGACTGATGTCATTAATATTTTTAAACTTGCAAAGGATTTAAAAAATAGATATAATTTTAGTTGAACAAACTACACAATTACCTGCTTGTCAACAGTTGACAAATCATTTATTTTTGTGTTCCACTATGATACTCAATAAAAAACTAAAAATTCCTGATACTATAATCAAAGTGTATTGCTGTATATCATTCAATGACAATCTAGAGCAAATTTCAATTACTCTAAGGACAGATTTGTTTTTTGAATTGACTTGATAGAGAAAGAAAGATTTAAGAAATATCTTATAAGTGGTTAGCTGAAAACTTCTTGCCAAATATCATCAATCTCTATTCTACTGAGACCAAATTTACCAGAGAGTTACACTGAACTCACATAAGTTTTTCTGCTACAAATTCTGATGCTGGATAAGAAAAATTCTTATATTTCTCATATCCTTGGTATTGTAAATGGTTTCAAATTTCGAGAATGTCTTCATTAACCACCTGCTTGCTTGATTAAATTACAACACTGGAATGCTGTACTACTTTTATATCTTGAAGGCGAAATATGTCTGCTTGGTAATGGGTAACATTAGAATTCCTTAAAGTGTAAATCTTAGTACTGCAAAATATGTGAAAAAGAATTAAAACACATATAATGGGTTAATGGTTGGTCATTAGGGATTCTTTTCTATTTAGCATTTCTTTATTTGCTTTACTGTGCTAGAAATGGGCATGCAGTTAAATCTGCAATTGCATTACAGTTTTATTCACAGTTAACAAAAGATGTGTAGAATAAGAATAATATTTTCTTATATTTGCACCTATGTAAAAAAGTAACAAAATTACATACATTTTATTTGGAGAGATAATAAATGTGGATAATAAATAATCTACCTTTTTATCTCTCCAAATAAAATGTATTTACCAGAACAAAAATGTATATATAGCTTCACTTTTTAAAAATTGCCTGAAATGTATGCTATGTATTTATTTAAATATAAAATATAAATCAATACTAATCTTTCTAATTGCCACAATTTTTATTGCCTTAATATCAGGCTACCCATTACATTTTTTAATTGACATCATCTGGACCTTACTTCCTATTAAGTGGTCAGTCATCTTTCTAAATTCTTAAGTCTGGACAATATTTTTGCATGTATCATGTCACAACATATTTTTACAAAAGACAAAACTGCATAGAGGAATGAATACTTATGCACAGAGGTGATAATACTCCTACTGATCTTGATACAACCAATGCCACAGAGGTAGTCCATTCTAGGGCTGCGAGTTTACACTCATTCTTCACAATCACAGTTCAGTACTTTTCAAAAAATGCATGTTGCTTATTGAAATCAGACTCGAAGTAAATTCTGTGCTGAAAATAGGCGACCTAATGAATCCTTGGGTTCTTGTCTTGAGCCTGGAGTACTAGCTGGACACTCCCATTCCATATGGTGGTGTTCCCTTTGGGGAACATACGTTTCTTTCCTGTATATGCACTTTGTTCAGAGCCTCTGTGACCTAGTCTGACAGTTGCCTTAACTTTGAATACCAGGAAGAATAGTCAAGTTAGATTTTTTGAGATTCTTTTCCTTTTAATGTATGCATTTGCCACTATAAACCACCCTCTAAGTACTGTGTTTGCTGCTTCCTATGAGTTTTAGTATGTTCTACTTTGTTTTCACTTTTGGAGATATGTTCTAATTTCCCTTTTATTTTTAAACCCACTGGTTGTTCAAGAGTGTTATGTCAATTTTCACATATTTGTAATTTTTATCTATTTTCTTCTGTTATTGATTTCTAATTCATTTTATTATGGTTAGAAAAGATACTTGATATGATTTAAATATTCTCAATTTTTTGACTTATTTTGTGATCTAACTTGTGATCTATATTGGAGAATGTTACATACATTCTGTTTCTGTTGGGTGAAATGTTCTGTATATGTCTGTTTGACCAATTATGTCTATTGCGTTGTTCAAATCTGTCATCTCTATTGATTTTCTGTCAGGTATTTTTTTCCATAATTGAAAATAGTATATTGAAGACTCTATTATTGTATTGCTGTCTATTTCTCTCTCCAGTTCAACATTAAGAGTCTTCAAATAGTATACTGAAAACTCTTATTATTATTGTATTACTGTTCTATTTCTCTTATTCAGCTTATTTTATATACCTGACTTGTATGCATGCCTGCATATTAAAATTTATTGAATTAATATCTTGCCAATAAATGGACACTTTCTCATTATATGTTTCCTTATCCCTTATGACAGTCTTTTTACCTAACATCTATTTTGTCTGATAGAATTATATTCATCTCTGCTCTCCTTTGGTTGTTATTTCCAAGAGATATTTTTTTCTATCCCTTTTCTTTCAGCCTGTGCATGTCCTTAAAGCTGAAGCTTACTTCTTCTAAATAACATATGGTTGGGCCTTATTTTCTTTAGTCTATTCAGTCTCTCCATGTCTTTGATCAGGAATCATCAGCCATTTACATTTGAAGTTATTGTTGATAGGTAATTATCTACCGCAGCATTTCGTTTCTTGTTTTCCATTGGTCTTACAGTTCTTTTTGTTCCTCTTTCCATTTCTCTTACAGTTCTTTTGTCCCATTTTTTCTCCCTTTCTACTTCTTCATGTTTTCTTAACTTTCCATATTAATATGATTTTAT
Organism: Cebus imitator; assembly: GCF_001604975.1. Lineage (NCBI taxonomy): Eukaryota > Metazoa > Chordata > Mammalia > Primates > Cebidae > Cebus > Cebus imitator. Next base: position 8,863,639 of record NW_016107348.1, read on the forward strand.
TTCTTTATCTTATTTTGTGTGTGTAACTTCTACAGGTATTTTATTTGTGTTTATCATAGGGTTTAAATAAAATATCTTATAGTTTATAAGTTGATTTTGTTTTTGTTTTTGCTTGTTTTGGGGTATTTTCTAATTTCCCTTTTGATTTTTTTTTTTGTGTGTGTGTGTGTCCCATGTGTTGTTTAAAAGTGTTTTGTTTAATTTCAAATGTATTAATTTTCCTTCTGCTTGATTTACTCTTCTGTTAATCTCCAGTAGAATTTTCTATTTCAGTTTGGTATGGTACGGATCTGTGCCCTCACTAGCTCTCATGTTAAATTATCACGCCTGTATTGGATGTGGGCCTGGTAGGATGTGGCTGGATTATGAGGGTAAATTTCTCCTGAATGGTTTAGCATCATCTTTTTGCTGCTGTTATGAAGATGAGTGAGTTCTCTTAAGACCTGTTTGTTTAAAAGTGTGCAGCACCTCTCTCCTCACTCTCCCTTGTTCCTTTATAGCAATATAAGGACTAATACAGAAAATTGGTACTGAGGAGTAGGGCCTTGCTCTAAAGGTACCCCAAAATGCCAAAGCAGCTTTGGAACTGGGTAATGGGGCAGATGTTGGAAGAGTTTGGCAAGCTCAGAAGACCGGAAAATGAGGGATAGTTTGGAACTTCGTAGAGACTGGTTGAATGAATATGGCCAAAATGCTGGCATTTATATGGACAGTGAAGGCCAGACTCATGAGGTCTCAGATGGAAATGAGTAACTCATAGGGAGCTGAAGTAAAGATCTCTTTTATTATGCCTTAGCAAAGAACTTGGCTGCACTGTGCCACTGCACTAAGGGGTTTGTGGAACTTTGAACTTGAGAGTGATGATTTAGGGCATCTGGTGGAAGAAATGTTTAAGCAGCAGAGTGTTGATGATGTGGCCTAGATGCTTCTAACAACTTATTTGTGTGAGCAAAGAAATGACCTAAAGTTCAAACTTTTATATAAAAGGGAAGCAGACCATAAAAGTTTGGAAAATTTGCATTCTATCCATGTGGTAGAAAGCCCATTTTACAGGAAAATAATTTAATCGATCTGGAGAAATTTGCATAAGTAAAAAGGAGCCAGGTGCAAATAGTCAAGAAAAGAGTACAGAATAGCTTCATGGTCCAGATCCAGTGCCCCATGCCATGGGCAGCCTCAAGACATTGCTCTCCACATCCCAATGGCTCCATCTCTAGCCATGACCCAAAAAGGTCCAGGGACAGCTCGGGTCACTGCTTCAGAGGGAGCAAACCATAAACCTTGGCACAGAGGCTCTGAACAAAGTGCATATACAAGAGAGAAACGTATGTTCCCCAAAGGGAATACCACCATATGGAATGGGAGTGTCCAGCTAGTACTCCAGGCGCAAGACAAGAACCCAAGGATTCATTAGGTCGCCTATTTTCAGCACAGAATTTAACTCAAGTTCAGCAAGTCAGAATTTACTTCGAGTCTGATTTCAATAAGCAACATGCATTTTTTTTTAAAAGTACTGAGTTGTGATTGTGAAGTAATAAACGTAAACTCGCAGCCCTAGAATGGACCTTTCTAGACTGAACCAATGTATACCCACATGTATTGATTGATGTCTTATGTCTCCACAGAGTATACAAAGCCAAGCTGTAACCCAACTACCTGGACACATATTCTCAGGCCCTCCTGAGGTTGTGTAACTGGTCATGGTTCTCACATTTGTCCCAGAATAAATCTCTTCAAATATCTTAAAGTGTTTGGCTTATTTTTGTCAACATTATGCAGAAGCAAAGGCACTAGGAAAGCTAGCTACTGAAGACAGGAGAGATGACATTCCTTCTAAGTGAGACTTCTCCTCTCTGCCCCAACACCCTGCTCAGGACTTTCTCTCACTGCCTCACAGAATGATGGCAGCCAAGTATCTGCTTAGGCATGATATTGAGCAAGTAATAAACCTAATTACAAAATAGCAATATACTTTACAATATGTGCTACACATATACATATTTATTTTACTATGCATATATGCATATTACTACTCATATATACCTATATTACGATGTACTATTCATATACACCATTCTTAAATATAAAATAATAATTAGCTTTAAAAACAATTCTATGGATTAGGTACTCTTACTATTCTTTTATTTTCTACTTGTCCTCAATATAATCAACATCCCAAGGGGGTCAAAATTGCAGATTTAGTCATTTTTTTTCACTGAACTATTTTCAAATGCATGGCTCAAAATGATAGCACATAATGAATATTTGATGAATAAGGGAATACTTGAATTCTTATCTCATAAATAAGGAGACTAAATCCTATAGAGGCTGAACTATTAACTTAAGCTGTAAACAATGAAAGGCATACTTAAACCTCATTCCCAAACACCCATAGATATTAATAGTTGGGGGTCTTTGCCCAAAGAGCACATCTTCATTATCCATCACTCTGCAAAGCATGCCCATGGATTTTTTGTTGTTTCTTATTGAATCATTGTTTAGATGCCATAAATTTTATCCCTTCATATGTACAAGTCTATGAACTTTGACAGGCCTATCCAACTATGCAAACTCCTTCTAAAATGAAGATAATTGCATCATCAAAAAAAAATGTGCATTTCTATAATCAATCCCCTTTTACCACCCCAGCCCTTGGGAACCACTGTTTTGACTTCAGTCTTTATGCTTTTGCCTTTACCAAAATGTCACATAAATGAAATCACAGAATATATAGCCTTGCATGTCTAGTTTCTTGACATGATGTGTTTTAGTTCCCACCTCTTTTTTCATGTAACAATGTTTCATTCTTTCTCATTGCTCAGTAGTATTTTATTAAAATAATTGCCACAGTGTATTTGTTTTAAGTTTTTGGCAATTTTGAATAATCTGTCAGTAATAATTGATTACAAGTTTTTATGTAGGCATATTTTTCTTGGGCTAATACCAGGAGTATGGGATTACTGGATCACATGCTAAAAGCATATTTAATTTCACAAGAAACCACCAAGGCTGTTTTCAAAGGAGCTGTTCTATTTTGCATTGCCACCAGCATTTCATGAGACTTCCAAATGCTTCAGAATTTCTCCAGCAATTAGCATTTACAGTGTTTTTCTTTTTTATTTATTTCCCTCCCTCCCTTCTTCCCACTCTTTTTGGTCATTCTCATGAGTATACAGTGGTATCACATTGTGTTTTTAATTTACATTTCCCTAATTAAGCATCTTTACTTGTGCTTATTTGCCATCCCTATGCATGAATATTTTATTCACATAAATCTAGGTCTGATTCTCTATACTGTCTCTTTAAGAAAAGTTTTATTTTTTCTGTTTCTTTACTCATCCTTAAAACGGAATAAAATGTTTGTATGGGGATTAAGTAGGTTCTTCTGAAAAATCTATCCTAAACCAACATTTTTCCTTAAAACTTGTCATGTCACCACTGTTGAAAAACTATCAATATCTCCTATTGTCAACAGAACAAACCAGGATTTAAGCTTGTTCTTAACTTACTTGACAGACTTTGTTCTCTCCAATCTGTTTTCTGCTCAATCACATTATGTCCAAGTTAGGACGTGCACCATAACTTTATATTATTGTTACTATGCTCTGATACTGTGTGTGCCTCCCCAATATCTGTACTTTTTCTTGTTTCCCCTTCTCTAATTTATATGCATATTTCTCATATCGAGTCTCAACAACTTTTATGTCTCACAAATGCAGAGATTATGTCTATCTTATTAACCATTAGGTGTTTCCCTAGACCCTTGAATAGAGTGTGGCATATGTTACATATTGAATTAAATGTTTGTTGAATGAATGAAGGCATATAATCCACTGGCTTCTATTGTTTGTTTGCTGTTCGACTTTAAAGATTTAATTTCCTCTGATACTGAATGTCATCTCTTTGTATCTTTAACTCTCATTTAGTATAACACATTTAAACTTTCTCTAAAGTAACAGTAGGTATTTTAAATAACATAGATTAAATATAATATCTTCCAGTTACATGTGTTCAGACTCCAGCTCCCCAACTAGTTGAAAGTTGTTTGAGAACAGGAACAATTTATGCCAAACACTTTGAAATTTGGAAACCCCCAATAAAAGTTTTATGATAAGTATTTCCACATTCTACTTAAGAGAATACAATAGTAAGATTAAGAAACTGGTTTACAGATCACAGGAGGAGAGACAAAATTATTGGTTAAAAGATGTTATAAAATATTATTGATGTGTTGGCAAAAAACTAGCAGAGAAAGAAATGAGAGAGAAGGACACAGAAACAGAGACACAGAGATTATTATCATTACAGAATAGAGTAACTTTTCCTAATGGAAAAAGAAGACGTGGGAATAAAAAACCTTGGAACAAACCAACCAAACAATCTTTCTATTAAGAATTTTAAAGGTATAAGAACACATTGTTTTAGCATTTTTTTCCATGTTTGTGGGCCCTTTTCCTTTAAAAAAAATGAAAAAGTTTACCGATATTCAGATAGAATTACAAAATACAACTGAAAATAGATTTCTAGTAGTAATTTAATAGATGGCATACTTCAGTTTCCCTCCCTTTACATTCAGTGTACATTTTGGCTTCCTGACCCTTATATAGTTAATGTATGAGAGATACTTTTAAAATTAGCTAATCAGTGGAATAACTTTTTAAAAACCTTTTATTCAACAAGCTATTCAAAAGTGGTAGCTGATCTGGAATATGTGCAGGCCAGAGATTACACTCAATTTATTTTTGCTTGATTGGGCTTAGAAAATGATCGCTGGCTGTGCATACCCTGCCAAACCTAAGGCTGATATGCCTACTCCAGGAATCCCTCAGATTGGTGTCCTTTGTGTCCCCAGGGGCCTCTCATTGTTTTGCTGAAAGCACATCACCAGTAAGTTAACTTTGATTGAGATGGTCACAGTATATACGATCCTTTGGTGATTTTTGAAATTATAAAAACTATTTTTACATAATTGTGAGCATTCTGCTTGACCCATGATTATAGAAAATTTTAGATGTGTATTTAAATCATTATAGGTTTCACATTAGTTCAACCATTTTTCATCTATCAAGCCCACACAGCAGGATTTCAAGAGCAAATCTTGGATGAACTCATGTTGAATTTGTTTCATTATACGCCTTTTAGCATGTTTATGTAGCTGAAATGTGCCACAAAAGGCCATGGTCAAATAATTTAACCAACTTGGAAGTGAATCAAGTTTGTAAAGTTCAGCAACTTTATAAAGTGAGGAGTGAACACACTTTGCATCAAGACCTACACCATCTGGTTTGACACACGCTGTCCTCGTTCTGACCTGGGACACACTGGTGCAAAGCAGCTTGTGGAGCAAGAGTCCCTGGGATGGTTTAACAGCTCTTCAACTTACTAGCTGTATAATCCTAATCAAACTGGGCTGATGTGGTGATTAAATTAAATTAGATTATCCCTTTAAAGTGCTTACATATAGCAAACACTTACTTAACGTTTGTTATTAGTTATATTAATTGTAGCATTTTACCAGATGTATGCAGCCTTGTATCAAGGGAAATTCAACTCGATTGAAAATGCCATGCAATAAACCAAATATATAGTCCTTCCATCAGCATTAACTCCTTTAGAGACTCTGAGAAAGCAACTGGAGTTTTCTGGACTGCTTCTGTAAATTGTTGGATATATAAGCAAGCCGTGGTCATTTGGGTTCAGCCTAAATTTGTACTTCACATTTCTCCCCTCCTTCAAATGACCACTAACATTTAATGGTGAGGTAGCTCATATTTTCCCTTTATACTCACAAACACAAGAGAGTTGGATTACTTGTATGTCAGATCTAACAGTGGGAACTGCAGTCGCTCAATTACAAAAATTAAATAAAATGGGAATAATTGAATCCTGAGGTGGCAGGGGCCAAGTGATGGCACTAAACTGTCACAGGTAAGGTGGGCATATCTACCATAATGGTTAGCAGAGGCAAAGCAGCAGTCAGAATAGTCTGACATTTGCTGGGGCAAAGTTCTCCAGAAGGCTGTGTATGCTCTGAATCTGTCCAATATATGGTACTGTTTCTCCGATAGCCAGGAATCATGGCTATAGGAATCCAGGAAGTGAAACTGGAAGTGGCACCAGTCACCATCACCACTAGTGATCCACTACCAAATTTTTGCTTTCTGTTCTGGCGACATTGCTTTCTGCTGGTTTAGAGGTCATAGTTCCAGAGAAAGGAATGCTACCAACAGGATACACAACTATAATTCCATTAAACTGAGTTAAGACTGCCACCTGGACACTTTAGGGTCCTCCTACCTTTAAGTCAACAGGCTAAGAAAGGAGTTACAGTGTTGGCTGAGGTGATTGACCCAGACTATCAAGATGAAATCAGTCTACTAGTCCACAACAGAGGTAAGGAAGAGTATGCGTGGAATACAGGAGATCGATCAGGCGTCTCTTCTCACTACCATGCCCTGTGATTAAGGTCAATGGGAAACTACAACGGCCCAGTCCAGGCAGGACTACAAAGAACCCAGACCCTGCAAAAATGAAGGTTTTGGTCACTGCATCAGGAAAAAGGCAAAACAAACCAACAACAACAAAATGACGTGTTGAGGTGCTTGCTGAAGGCAAAGAGAATACAGAATGTGTAGCAGGGAGAAGGTAGTCCCCAATGCCAGTTCTGACCATGTGACCGGCTACAGAAATGAGGACTGCTATTGTCATGAGTATTTCCTCCTTCTTTTGTTAAAAACATATTTGTGCACATATACACTTATACTAAGCAAGTATCTTCATTTTATTTCCTTTCTCCTTTATCATGTGACATAAGAATTATTAACTTCCTATCAGCATTTTGGTATTGTTAACTTTATGAAATAGTATTTGCGTTGGGGATTGGGGCATTTCCAGTGGTAGGAAGGATAGTTGTATTATGTTAGGTATAATTATGACCATATTATTGTCTTCATTTGAAGATTATGTATGATCTCAGGTGGTGTGTATGGGTCAAATTCCATATATATATATATATGGAATTATATATATTATATATATTACATATATAATATATATATAATTATATATATTTTATATATATATGGTTCTCTAGTGAGACAGAACTAATAGGAGACATATATATATATATATATATATATAAAATAGGAGATATATATATTAGGAGATATATATATAGATAGATAGATAGATTGATTTATATCTCCTATTAGTTCTGTCTCTCTAGAGAACCATGAGTAATACACAAGTTATCAGTGGTCTGACCTTGCCCAAATCACGATTTCAAACTCTCATTTTTTTATATGTGAAATTGGGATACTACTATACCCCTAAATTTGTACCTCATAGAAATTTGAATTTTTAGGACTAACTGCTAACATTTATATTGTGTTATTTTTCCTGGCACAAAATTGTAAGAGATATGGATAATTCATATTTGGTATTGATACATTAGATAAACAAATATAAATAATTAGTTATGTTTAAAAATCTCAAAATTTCTACTAAAAAAGGAAAAATAATGGTGGTCTTCCCACAAGAGATTTGAAAAATAAGTGTACTTAGGCTCTCATCTTAATATTAAGCTCCTTATCATTCTTAATATTAGTGTCATAACTAATCATGAATTCTTTCACAAAGGTCTCAAACAAAGGCAGTTTTAATTCCTGAATGAGAAAATTAAGATATTAAGTAATTCAAATAATCACTTTTGGTATACATATTCTTCTTTTTGAGTGAATGCCTATAGATATCAAAACAATGATAAATATTTAAATAGTCTGAAAACAGAAATATCACAATTTGAACATATATGTATATATATTTTTTCTTGTCTAGTTTTAACAGTCCTACAAAATTTGAATTAACAAAGTCTTTCTCATTTGTACCTTGCTTCCTTATCTAGTCATTGAACATTTAACACACCTAAGTACAGTCTGAAATATATGCAAGCAAGTATAAATAATACATAGTACACATTTTAAAATGGCATTTCACAAGTTATTCCAAAGAGGTAAAAGCACTGATATATGAAGAGATTGACATTATGAAAGTACCTCTCACCCATAATGACAGTAAATAGATTTAGAGAATTGTAAAGTGTAAAGGAAGAGAATAGCTCTGTAATTACCTTGAATTTTTAAGACTGTAATGATGTCTTAGAATAATTACTCACCAAAACCGAGACATTGGAATAAAGATTATTTTCATGAGACCATAATCAATTTTTAAAAGCACATTTTGAATTTTACATACTATGAGAGAGAAGAAAGTAGTGAAAAAAAATATATAAAAACCCAAGTATCAAGTAGAAGGAACTGGAGACTTTTTCCTCACTTTTAGAAATATGCTGAAATTTATTCTCACAGTTCCAGAGGCCAGAACAGTTTCACATGAGTCAAAATCAAGGTGCCAACAGCACCTTAGTCCCTGAAGGCTGGGTAGAGAAATTATTTCTTGCCTCTGGTGACTGTTGATGTTTATTTGTGGATGCATCACTGCAATCTCTGCACCTGTGAACACATCTCCTCCTCTTGTTTTGTGCATAAAATCTCCTTCTGCCTTCCTCTTATAAAGACACTTCTAATTAGATTCAGAGCCCACTCCAGTGACTACAGATAATCACTGTATGTCAAGATACTTAACCACATATGTAAAGACCCCTTTTCCTTGTAAGCAAACATTTATAGGTTCAGAGACAAAACCTGGTGTGTTTGGGTGGCCATTGCTTGGCCTCCTGCAGTGACTCCAGAGACAATAGCATGCATTTATGATTCTGCAGGCCCTCCTAAGAATTACAATTTCCAAATCATATATAAATCCCTAAACTCTTTAATGTTATATATTTTCTCCCACTTGTTGAGAAGCATCCTCTGCTAATCACTACGGAGTAATGGAATCAGATTTGCCTTCCTACCTGTAAGCAACAAGAACAACCAAGCAAAATACCTAATATAATCCCTTTTTTGAGACCTTAATCATTGGGCAACAAAGGACAGTATTGCCTGAGAAACTTGGTGCGGGGAGATGAATGTTGCAGTTTTCTTTGTTTATTTGGCTGTGGGATAGAGAAAGGAAAATGAGAGAGAGTCCAATAGGATCTTTAAGTTGAAGAGACGCAGATGAGATTTAGAGGAGTGCAAGGCAACTAGAATTCCAAGGAAAATTTTCTGATTCTGATAGGGGAGGGTTACACTGAGGAAAACACCTGAAAAATTTGCAGAGGTGATCCTTCAAGAATTCAGCAGAATTGTATTCAGTGTATGCACGTAAGCAAACCATGCATGGATGGGAGATGGGGAGAATGAGAGTACTGGATTCCCAACCAGGAGATATTCACCATGATTCTCGCCCACCACCACCGGCTAAACTTTGCAATGTCTGAAAACATTTTTGATTTACACCACTGGGGAAACGTTCCTGGTATCTAGTCTGTAGGGGACAGTCATACTAGTAAATATCCTGCCATGTGCAGCACTGCCGTTCTCCCCACAATATAGAACTATCCAAATTAGAATGTCAATAGTACTAAGGTTGAAAAACCACATGTTATAGTGGACAGTATCTCCATTATACAGGTAATGTGTAATGTGAACAGGGCCTATTCTCACCTATTATCTTGTGAAAATTCGTAATTCATGTGCAATTGGACAGAGAACTGCAAAATCTTGCCTGAGTAGGAGCAAACACTCAGAATTTTTCTAGACCCACATAACAAATCATAAGATCAATATCAAGTAGAATCAAATGGCTTCCAGGTAACTTAACTGTACATTAGAAGAAAGGTCAAGAATGATTTATAGAAATATCCAGTACCTCAAAAGGCACAATTGATAGTGTCTGGTGTTCAATCAAACATTATGAGGCATCCAAAGAGTCAAAAAAATATGGTTCACAATGATGAGGGTAATCATTCAATCAGAACTTAATGATAAATGAGGCGTATGTTGCAATTTGCAAAGAAAGACATTAAAATATGGGTTTTACTAAATTAAGTTTCAAAGATCCAAAAAGTAGAAAAATAAAAAATGGCTTATTGTTTTCATGAATCTTATATTTAATCAATGTTACATTTCAAGAGCTAAAAATTGTTTTGCATAATCAATATTTAGATTTATATACATCTTTAAACATCTGTATGTTCACCCTTTTTTTCTTCATTTTGTATTTCACATTCAGAATCATATTTTATCTTGAAGCATGTCTTTAATTATTTTTATCATAATGGTTGAACAGTATTAAATTCAGTTTTAACTTATTTGAAAATTATTTCTTTCAATTTCACTTTTGAAGGGTTTTATTTTTGTTGAACACAGAATGCTAGCATTCAGCAATTTATGATGCTATTCACTGTTTTCTGGCCTTCCATAGTTCTATCAACAATTCAGTTGTAATATATAAATCTATCTTTCCATATATATGTCCACATGTAGCATAAGACATTCATATATGTGTATTGATAAATATATTTTAAATATTTAAAAATATATGTATATGAACATATATTTAAATATATTTATCAGTACATATATATGAATAGTTGTTATGCTAGAGAAAAATTGTCTATGTACCTGCAAAACTCAGATATGCTATATGCCTATATATGTACAAAACTCATGTCCAATTCATCCTTTCATTAACAAAAACTGGCAATTCTTAGCAGTAACTTTTATTATACCAAGACTTGGTAGTTTTGAAGTTCATACTTGCATTTATCATTGGTCAAGGGAAATTCTTCATTTCTGCAAGTATAAAAGCTAGAGCCTGGATTATCCCATTGTTCTTGCAGAATTTTGTCTATATGTCCACTCCAAGAGAGCCCACATTGTTTGTCATTTTCATAGTAATTTTTTGAGGAAGTAGCTCAATAATTATCATATTTTTAATTTTCCCTAGTTGACTCAATGTTGACTACACTTGGAAGCAGACAGACTAGGCAGAAAGTGAAGAGTAAGAGAAAAAAATGCATGAAGGCTACACACCAAGGAACTTCAGCATTCATTTATGGTATGAAATTATAGTTCAACAATGGATGCAACTTAGAATAAAGTGGTAAAGTATGAGAAATAATTGTGGCCTAGAGAGTGAAGAACTAAATGCAAAGAACATTTAAAATACCAGAGGTTGGTCAAATATTTGGAATGCTGCTAAAGAGGCCAAGAAAAGTGAAAAATTTGATTTAAGTGACCAGAGCAAAGTAATTTTCAGTGGAGTGGTGAAGGAAAAAGCCAAAAAAAGAGAAAAAAACAAGTAATTTAAAAAAGCAATTCAGGTAAGGAAGAACTGTAACTATTCACTCAGTAGTTATTGAAGATAAGCTAAAATTATGTGCAAAGACATGTTTCTTTGAAAACTTAACTTTCTAAGGGGAAACTGGTGTGCTGGCTCATGCCTGTAATCCCAGCACTTTGCGGGGCTGAGGCAGGCGGATCACTTGAGGTCAGGAGATCCACACCAGCCTGACCAACATGGTGAAACGCTGTCTCTTCTAAAAATACAAAAATTAGCCAGACATTGTGATGGGCGCCTGTAATTCCAGCTACTTGGAAGGCTGAGGCAGGAGAATCGCTTAAACCTGGGAGGTGGTGGTTGTGGTGAGCAGAGATTGAGCCAGGGCACTCCAGCCTCAGCAGCAAAGCAAGACAGACAGACAGACAGACAGGCAGACAGGCAGACAGGCAGACAGAGACAGACAGAAAGAGAGAACGAGAAAGAGAGAGAGAGAGAAAGATTTATTAACATTCTAAACTAAAATGCACCTATTATTTCAAATGCTTTTTCTACTTAAAAATATTTTATATCATTTGCCTAAATCTTCCCTTATATACGAATAGCATAGTGTGTTATGATAAAATTGTTACTATACCCCAAGCACAACAGTTGTTGGTACAGATGAAACATGATAGCATATCATATTGAATATTGCACATTATAATTTACTTTAAAAAATGTGGAGTTCTGTTTTACATGCTTCATGTGTTTCCAGAAGTAGCCATTAATTTTGTTTTCTACCAAACATTTCATAAAAGCAAAGGGAAAATAACCATTCTATTCTAAAATCAAGCCAAGGAAATATGATTCAGAATGATAGAGAGTATGCTGAAGGTATGATTAAAATGATTATAAAATATGATAAAAGTACAAGTATGATAAAATTAAACAGCAAAGACTAAAAAGAGAGGCAAAAAATTTTAATTCATAACATTATGTCGACCTTTTTAAAATGTAACTCTGGAGTAGCTTGGATTTCAAGAAAGTTAATATGAATAATTCAAAGTAAAAATGTAGTCTACTAAATATCTTTGAAATGTAACTCTGCAGCAGCTTGGATTTTAAGAAAGTTAATATGAAGAATTCAAAATAAAAATGTAGTCTACTAAGTACAGGTTAAAATGGAGACTAAAGCATATTCACTTATATATTTTAAATATAACCATTTGAAATCCATATTCATAAGAACTAATTCATCTAACTCCAATCACATCTTATTTTAAGTTCACAAGCACTGGCAATTTTTGCCTTTATTATGAGGAAAGAACAATCACATTAGAAAGGCTTGTCATTCTCCCAGTAATGAGTTCAATATGACATTTTGGAAAATGCTTTGATGTGACTTGAATCGCAATGTTGATCTTATATCTTGAAAAGATGCTTCTATACACAGACACTGAAAACAATTTTATATAGGGATTTATTTTTTTCCCATTTCAACTTGAATGTAAGTTAAATTCTAAATTACAGTAATTGTGAACTGTTTTCATGTTACTATGAAGTTGAAAATTGTGGGCTAAGTCTTTTTCTGGAGGTACAAAATGCTTTTAAAACTGCTATTATTGATTTTTAGTACAAGATATTTGATTTACATCCATGGAAAATACCAGTAATTTTGAGTTAAATCAGAAGTATTTAAATGAACACAATTCTCATAGTTCAGTCATAGTGAGGAAAAGAAAAATTCTTGTGAGTTCAACCTTTTTAAGCTACTATATCTAGTTTTAGAGTTAAAATGTATCTGGATATATACTCACTTAGGAACATTTTGCAGAAAACAAAGAGAAACCTATTCTAACATAATTTTGTTTCTGAATTAGCATTATTCATCTGTATTTTCCATCCTATAGTTCTTTCTTGAAACTGTCATGTCACAAAACCAAATGACACTAGGTGATGTCAAATAAAAAACACAAGGCAAACTTAATAAATAAGGAAAACTGTATTCAAGGCAGTGAGAAAGAAGATGACATAATCTGAAGTTAACTCAACTAAAACAAAGAGCAGAATTTTTAAAGCAGAGTTGGGACCATCTTAGGCCTTCTGTGTTTGCTAATTGGACTTACACACAAAAAAAGGCAAACTCTGTCCTGCCATCTGCAATTAGGTTGAGGTCATGTACCTGGACCTGGATTCTCATCAATAGAATGAGTGTCTAGTTTAACATGCCATCAATTGATTTCTTTAACATGACAAATAAATAATTTAGTTGGCCTTAATTCTAATATTCAATACTAGGTGTTATAATTGCTTACATTAAAATAAGTTTCCTTATTGAAAACTGATAAATAAAAATAAGAAATTATACTAAAGCTACTTCAAACATTCCTGAACTGTCTGAACAGAGCTACAGATATGATTATAATAAACTGGGTAAAACATGAAAAATACAGTTTCAAAATTTAAAAATATTTAATTGATACTTTTGTTTGAAGAGCTTTTATTTACTTTTTTATTATGTTACAAATCACATCTAGAATATTGTGTTTTTCCAAGAACAGTTAAAAGAAAGAGATTTGCATTATGGCCTTCACTAATAATTCATAACCACTAACTTTCCATGGTGCATAATGCCTCCAGGATATATATTTTCCTACTCTGTTTATGCAACCATTTGTCAAGATGAGACTATTTAATTCTTTTTTTCTACAATATTTAGTAAATTCATTCACCGAGAAACTTGAAGCAATTAAAAAAGAACTTCTATATGTTCCCATTGTCCATGTATTAACCTTTTTTATCCATGTTTTACTCTTTCTTTAGGTCTACTTGAATTAACCCTCATTCCATTTAATTTCTGTCCTCCTTCTTATGTGCTAGATGCCATTACTTCTTTTTCATTACAGATATCGTTCTAGAAATTTTCCCTTCTCTTGCTTGACACATTTCAAATGTTTCTCACTCAACTAAAAGATTGCTATCAGCATATACTCACACATATATTCTCACAGACACATATATGTATCCCATTACTTTGGCAAAAGTATTTTGTAAATTACAAATGGTCTCCACTTTGCTAAATCGAATTGTTATTTAAATGTATTCATATTACTTGTTATAGGAATTCAATACATTTTCATTCGCCTTCAGGATATCATAATCATCTAATTTTCCTCCAACTGAATTTTGCAAACATTTATTTACATTCTCTTTTGGCAAATCTTCCTCTTCGTCCCCACCTCCCACTGCCCCAGAACCCATTCCTTGAAAATTTTATTTTCTTCTTTCCTCTACATTCTCATTCTACACAGACTTCCTTAAAGATCTCATGCATTATCAAATATTTAATAAAATATATATCTTTACTCCTTCCAAATTTATATCTTCACTCTAAATATATCCCTGGAATGTCAATTATATATATTCAAGCTAAGTGTCGTCACTACATAGCACTTGTAGCAGGCATCTTGACATTTTCATGTCCTAAATTTAATTCCTGAATTTCCAGAGAAAACTTGTTCAGAATACATATTTTCTTTTTAAAATATCAACTCATGGTAAGTTCATCTTTTCATTTACTCAGGCAAAACGCCTTGGAGTTATCGTTGCCTCCTTTCTCCTTTTACTTCACCCGACATTCGGTCTGTAAGAAGGTCTTATTGAGCTTACATTTAAATATAGGGACAAGCTAACCACTTCTCATTATCTTCATCATTCCACTCTGTTTCAGGCTACCATCAATTTTTGTATGGATTCCTGCAAGCGACTCAAAATTTGTCTCTGTTTCCACCTCTGCTCATTTATATCCATTTTCAACAAAAACTACACCCAGAATAATTTTTCAAAGCTAAAACATGATCTTATAATTGCTGTAATCAAAACTTCTCACGTTTTCCCATTTCTCTCATTAAAACCTGTAGTTCTTACAGTGAACACATTTTGCACCAACTGTGCTCTCTGCCTGGGATTGTCTTTCCCTGGATATATACATCGCTTCCTTGATCATTGCCTTCATGTTTTCATTTAAATATCTACTTTTCGACTGGACTTATTTCAAACATTTCTGCTTAAATTATACTTACCTTGAACCCCTGATCTTTACGATCTTGAGTTTTTTTTACCTTCTAACATACAACACACTCTAAATGTTATTATGTTTAATAGTATTCACCTAAATTATCCCAATAGAGGGCGAATTCTCTAGAGGTAGAAACGTTTTGTTTGTTGGTGGGTTGGTTTTGTTCGCTGACAATTCCCTGAATCTATAATATGTGTTTTAAATGTTCTTTGAAGACCTTTCCTTCCTTGTGGCCTGGTTAGTGTGGATCCCAACACTTAAGACCACTGTATGGACTCACCACCTAAATTTTCCCACCTCCGGTAAATCAGAAGCAAGTTTATGACCAATGTTAGCCACTTGGTACCAGGCTACATAATTTGTTGGACTCTTGAAAAGAAAGCTTATTGATAGGTGGAGCTGAAAAGATGTGAGGGTGGAACTGCTGTGACGACAGAGCAAACATAACATGACATCTTGGGAGAACAACGGCATCTTTGGGAATATGAATAATATGAAAAAGGGGAGCATGTGCTGACACAGACGTGTACCACTTGCCAGCAATCTATGAGGGATTTAAAAAAATAGACATTGATGGAGCAAAAGGTATTATATTTTGCCTTGAAATGAACCTTTGATTTATATTTATACTCTTTTCTTTGTAGTGGTCAGCTATGTGTACATATATTTTTACATTCAATAATTTTCATTCTCTCAAATAAAGGGTTATTGGTATGGAAATATGCCTCGTCTAAATTACTTTTATATCTTCAAACTTTTCTTTAATATGGTGTCCAAACATCACATTGAAACATGAAAATAAAATATCATTAACTGACACGGACATTCACGCCTGTAATCCCAGCATTTTAGAAGGCTGGAGTAGGCTGAATGCTTGAGGCCAGGAGTTCAGGACCAGCCTGGTCAACATAGTGAAACCCTGCCTCTACTAAAACTACCAAAATTAGCCCAGCTTAGTGGCACGCACCTGTAGTTCCAGCTACTCCAGTGGCTGAGGCAGGAGAATAGTTTGAACCCAGGAGGCGTAGGTTGCAGACTCCATCTAGGAAAACAAAAAAAGAAGAAAGAAAAGGAAAAATAAGTTTAAAAACCAATAACAATAAAAAATAAAATTTGCTGCCATTAATATCTATTATAAAACATAAGCAACAACAAAAAATAAAAAGGTGCCATGCCCCATATATTTAAAAATTCTTCATTTAAATTGATGTCATTAAGCTTTATGAAAAGTTTAGTTTACTGTCTTACATTATGAACTCCATTACAAACTGGCACTGTTCCAAACTATTATTCTGTAGGAAACTAACTAGGTGTCTGGCATCAGAAAGTTTATTATTAATCATGTTATAATATTGTCCTGAGGATTGAAGGATGAATAAATGCTGGCTATTTGAAAAAGAAAAGAAAAAATATTAAAGAAATATTTACCTGTTATTTATTCATTAAACCTATTCAAAGGATAGATTTGTGTGTTTAATCATGTTCTTTGATCATGTATTAACATGTTTATGTGGATACTCAATACTTCAGAGAATTCTAAAAAATACAAATGGTAGTGTTTTCATATTGATCTATTCATTAGTCAAAACTATTTAGTTATAATTGCTCAAGGTAGTGCAACCCAAGTACCAACTATCTTTTTTTCTCTATAATGCTGGATGAAACCATGCTAACAGAGAAATAATTGAAATTGATGTGTGGAGTTTTCTTTCAAATAAGATGAGTTGAATAATAATTTTGTTGTGTTTGCTGACATAAGTATTCATATTGCTTCAAAAATCTTGAAATTCTTAGTATTTAACACTTTTATACACCCTATGATAGAAAAGATAGTTCATTAAAACAAAGGTAAAAGCAATTTTAGGAAAACAATAACAGACTCATCTTACATGCATTATCTTTTTAATTGCTCTTGGGTACTGAATTATATAAAAATCTTCCATATCAGCAGAATTATAAATTCTACAGTATTTCATTGGATGGAATTTGGGATTTTGTTTTAATTTCTGAAAATGGATGCCCGAGTCATGCTGACAAACACAGGCTGAACAACATTTGCATGCTTTATAACAGTTCTAGCAACCTTGCAAGAAGTGCCATTTCCAAATTTCTGGGAATTACTTTGATTTACACATTAACCATAGTAGGCAAATATAAATATATTTAAAAAAAAAACCAGTAGTAAAAAAAAACAAAGAAACAAAGAGAGTTTGATAAATAATATGTTATATAAAATGGAAAAGCTTTTAGTAAAACTACATGCAAGTTAAAATATGTAAACATAAGGATAATATTTAAGTAAAAAGAATATTTTGCTCAATCATTAAACTTTGCAGTGATTCCTTAGCTGTTATATATTTCACCCACACATTTAAAAAATGTAACATATAGTTCAAAACTGTACAAACAATATTAAATATAGTATAAGAAGAATAGAAATGTAGTCAAAGTAATAAAAAATGCACTTGAATCTTCAAATTTAAGCCTGTAATTTTCTTTGAATAAAATATTTGGAAAATACGTTAATTAATGGAATATTGGACCTTTAATGCTTTCATGATGTTTGTTTCTTTTTAAATCGTTTTTATTGATACATAGTATTTGTGCATATTTATGGGGTATATATGGTATTTTGATATAGACATACAATGTGTAATGATCAATCAAGATAATTGAGATATGTATTATCTTAAATATCATTTATTTATCTTAAGAACTTTCTGACACCTCTCTTACAGATCTTTTGAAATATAGAATACTGATTAACTATAGTTGCCTTATTGTGCTACTGAACACTAGATCTCATTTCTACCTAACCAAATTATTGTACCCTTTAAGCATGCCAATTTACTTCCCTTCCCTTGCTATCTTCCCAGCCTCTGGTAACCACCATTCTATTTTCTCTCTTCTTGAAATGCATTTTCTGAGCTCCTAAGTGTAAGTGAGAATATGCAATATTCATATTTCCATGCCTGGTTTATTCAATGAACATAGCGTTCTCCAGTGCCATCCATGTTGTTTCAAACAACAGAACTTCATTCTTTTATAAGGCTGACTAATATTAGACTGTAATCATTTATGTACCACATTTTCTTTATTCATCTGTTGATGGATACTCAGGTGTATTCCATCTCTTGGCTACTGTGAGTAGTGCTGCAATGAACGTGGCAGTGTAGGTATCTCTTTAATATACTGACTCCCCTTCTTTGGACACATACACTTTCTATCTGTTAGATATATACCCAGTAGTGGGATCACTGGATCTGAAAAACATCTGAAATGTTTTTATGATTTTATATAGTTGATGAATTGATACATGATTTCTCATTATATTTTCACTTCATTTTTTAATTGATGAGAAATAGTAAATATTTTTTTAAAATAACATACACTAACAAGGGGTCTGTTAAAGTTATTTTCTCTTCAGATTTGGTGAGGAAAATAATATAGCAGGTATTCATTTTTCTTCATAAAACTGATATGACATTTTCATTTTGGAAAAGTAGAAAAAAGGTCAGACCAATATATTATGTTCAGGAAGTAATTTTGAATGCAAATACATCAAGAATTTAACAATTCTTACTCTCCTGCCTAAATAAACCTATTTGCCAGAAAATGGCAGATACTTTTATTCAGTATTAATTCAATCCTTAAAACTGAATCTGAGCCATAAAAGGAATGAGAGATGATTTCTTATTAAATTATACCTTCAAAATAAATACAAGGATTATTGTTATTAAATATTTAAAATTTGAGTGCACCTTTCTCAATCTGTGTTCCAAAATCATCACTATATTAATCTTTTGAAAGGATAAGAAATTCTATTATTTTATATTTGTGTGTGTGTGTGTGTGTGTGTGTGTGTGTGTGTATGTTTTCTAAATCTATTTTATAATGTTTTAGAGGAAGCAAAATTTTTCATCTACAAAGTTATATAATTCCTTTGGACTTATGTTCAAGTGACTGTATTTGACTATCTAAGGGAATGCTACATGAAAGAAAAAGAAGCAAAACTGCAGTTTCATAACCTGTAGCATTTATTTTTTTTTCTTTAAAAGACAGGAAACTTTTTCAAATACTCTTTAAATCAAAGAAATGTTTAGTGTGCATGACTACAGAAACCATTTATTACCAAAGCTAAATGTCCAAAGTGGGCTAAAATGACAGCTCAAAACCCTGCCTACTTAAGAAACTTCAAAGTCTCCTGGAAGCAAAGAACCTTCGATAATATTTTTCAGCTGATCTTTTTTAATAGGACATTTACATACACATTCTGATTCCAGATGCATTTTAATTTGCTCCTAAAATATGAACCCCCTCCTTTGAAAGGGGATGAATATACATAAAAATCAATTTTTTCTTTTCCCAATTAATTTTATTAAAGCCTGATTTGAGGCAGCACAACTGACTGACTTGTCTTAAATGCACCATACTTAAATTAAATGGAAAACCATTACTAATCAGGTTCAAATTACATCTCTCTAAGAATAAGATGCTTAGTTATAATTTCAAAACAGTCCCATTTGCAAATGGTGTCCTTAACTGTTCTCCATCTAGTCTAATTTTATCTATTTCTCAGTGTTCCATGTTTTCCTTTACCTAGAATTTCCTATACCACTTTTCTAATTTCATAAAGTCATGTTGGATAATGTCATGGATTTTCAGGTAATCAATACATAATTTGCAAAAATAGAGATAATTTTACCCAATTTTTCTAATGCATAGTGTCTAATTTCTTGCCTTTAATTGTATTAACTAATGCATTTAATCAACGATAGAGAATGAAATAGGCAGTTGTGACTTAATAAGATGATCTCTAGTATCTTTCTATTAAATAGTATTAAGGTTTTTGGTCTTAAGTATGAATATTTTAATATTTTTAAATTAAATTTCAATTTCTAATTTATTGGGTGCTTTTAAACAGAAATAAGTGTTGAGTCCTTTGCAAATTTAGTTGGGCTGATCATGAGATCTCTTTTTCTCAACCTTATTAATATGATGTCTACATTAACTGATTTCTGAATATTGAATCATCTGCATGTTTAGAATAAATTACCCTTGGCAAATATGCATAATTTTATGAGATATTGCAGTCTGTTGGCTAATACATATTTCAGATATTGTATGTCTATCTATAAGTGAGTTTATGCTACAGTTTTTCTGATTAAAGTTCATAACCCCTAAATATCTACAAATATACTTATCGCAAATAAAATATTTGGAACATTTTAGATATTATTATGTCTCCGGTCTTATAAATTGTGTTGCACCTGTGATATTTTTCTGGAATTTAAGCTTGGGTGTAGTTATCATCTACAGGTAAGAACTATGAAAATAAAACCCACATTAAGGCGATAATCAATCAACCTCACCTAGAAATGACTCATATGGTAGAATTAGCAAGCAATAATATTACAACAATTATTAACATTACATTTTATATGTCAAGAAGACACAAGACATATTGAGCATGTTAGTAAAATACGGAAGCAATAACAAAGCCCCAAAGCAAACTTCTAGAGATGGAAATCACAATATCTAAGATAAAAAACACACTGCATGGAATTAACAACAGATTAACAATTACCAAGGGAAAAAAATAGGAACTTGAAAATGTGGAAGTAGAAACAATTCAAAATAAAACACAGAAGAAAAAAAAAGCCAAAAATAAATAAATGTCATCAGTGAGCTGTTTTACTTCAAGCAACCTTGTACAGATCAAATTCAAGTACCTTAAGGAGAAGAAAGAAATAAGGTTAAAAGGAAAATATGTTTAAGTGAATATGGATAAAAATTTTACAAATTTGATAAAATAATGGACTTATAAAAAGCTATTACAAAAATATGTAAAGAAAACATGTAGAAACATTAAGCCATGGTGTAATCAAACAGCTTATAAAAAATGGTAAAAAGAAACTCTTAAAAGGAGCCAAAATACGCACACACACAAACACACACACACACAAAACATTACATATAGAGTGACAGAAAAAAATATAAGTCAGAAAACAGGAAAGCAACATCTTTCCAATACCGAAAGGGGAGCAGACAAACCTGCCAATTTATAGCTTTATCTTTGGTAAATATGCCTTTCAATATTAAAGGAAAAATAAGGACTTGTTTTCAGACATACAACAGCTGAAATAATCACCCACTCGCCTATCAGAAAAAAAACCTGAATAAAACCCTCAAACAGAAAGAAAATTATGACACTGGGAATAAAAAACACTAGAATCAACAAATGTGGGGAAATATAAAATACTTTTTGTTTTATAAATCTCTATACATGATAATGGACTGATTAAATATAAAAACAATATTTTGTGAGATTTCCAATATAGAGAGAGATAAAATGTCTTGTAAGCACAAAGGCCAATGACAAATTCTACTACATTGTGTACAATATTCTTATAATTATGTGATATGTTATCATATTACTCAAATATAGATTATGATAAATTAAAATCCTATAATATACAACCACTAACAAAACAAAGAATCACAGGCAATAGCAACAAAGACGGTAAGATAAAAAATTAGAATTTGTAAAATTATTCATAAGCAGGTAGAAAAATGAATGAAAACAATGCAGAGGTGAGGTGAATAGAAAACAAATTTCAAACTCAGAGATTTAAACCCAAGCCTATCAAAAGGACATAAAATATAAACTACAATTTAAAGGCAAAGATGGTAATAATTTTACAAATACATTCATTGACCTGAATTTCACAGAGAAAAACATCACATTTCTAAGGAATAGTGACAGTGGGCAGAATCTGGTGTTTGGCGATGCTGCTGCTGCATGTTGGGCAGTTTCCCAAAGATGGCAGTGATTGTGTGCCAAGATAATTTCAGTGGTCAGGATGCACTGAGGCCAAGGCAAGAGGTAAAGAGAAATATGTGGGGAAACAAGTCAAATGAGCAAATGAACTACTAAAGCACTTAGAATGATGTCCGCCACATAAAAGAAAGTGACATTGTTGTTGAAGACAATCATTTCCTCAAGATCAGTTTGACTATGGTGGCAGAAAAATGCACTTGAAATTGTTTGGTTCTTTTCTCATAGCTATTTTAATGTTGGCAAAATAAACTCAATAACGCCTTTTGTTAATTAACACTTTTTTGGAGGTTATGCAACCTATGTACCTTTTTGAGATGTAGTTTTATCTAAAAGGTAATGAGATAGAGATCACACATCAGTGCTAGAGTGGTTTTAAAATAAGATTTTCATTCCAACTTTTATGATAGATTTTACCCTTCAATATATGAGCTTCCAAGAAGTTCTAGGAACCTTTATTTAGTATATTACATGTGGTATTGAGATAAATGATCGGCTTTTCAGGCACACATATTATTTCTTTCCGTTGACTCTGCGTTGTGAGGCCAGCTTCGTGGGAGTAATGCATCAATATTTTTGCCGAGAAATCCTTAAAGATGTAAATCATCTTTGGCAGCAAAGATTTAAAAACCATCACTAAACTCTAGTGCCCTGGCAAGATACTGTTAAATGGTGAGTTAATTGACAAAGATTTCAATAGCAGCTTCAGCTGAGTCAGTGTGATTTTTAGCACATCTGGAAAGAATAAGGCATGAAAGAAATAATCTTTGGAACTGAAAGTATCAAATTTTGCTACCCAAATACTTGAAATCGGCACTGGCTTCTTCTTGCCTATGTGCCTTTATTCTCATTATTTACTCTACCACTCCGCTAAAATCATTATGAGGTTTTTCCTTTGGCTAATTCATGCCTCTTTTCAAATTATTATCACAGAAAAACCTTGTGAACTTGAAATAACACTTCATGACTTACTCTCTTTATTTTTCATTGTAGTTATTATCACTACTGGAAATTTGTTATATTTTTTCCAATGATATGTTGGTGTATCATTCAATAGATTAAAAACTTATGAATGTGAGAAAATTATCTTTCAATGACATATTTCCTCTCTCCCATACAGTTTCATATTCCATAATTAACAATAACAGTACTTTCTCCAATTGAGTTGTTAAGAAAGTTCTTAGAATTTAACATTTGTTTCCATTGATTTTGGTCTTGTCATAAAGGGGCTCTAAAGCAAGGCATGAATAATTCAGCCAATGGGATGACTAGGATTGTCCTTAGTAATAAGTCATCAGAATTTGGAGATTCCACATGTGTGTAACAAATAAAAGAAAAAGCTTTCATTTTAATAGATATAATGGCCAGGGGTGGTTCCCAACTTGCACCCTGTGCTGCCTGAGATAGGCTCTCGCCACCTGGAACCCTGGACCACAATAATTCAGTCGATAATTCAGCTTACTCTTTGTAATCTTTTAAAATGTATGTATAGCTTTCATTTATTTCAATATTTAATATTAGAAAATTTTAGACTTTATTTAGAAGTTTTGTGATTTATTTCTGACTAGAAATATGCACTAGGACATTATGTCTTCTTTAAGTCAATTAGCCTGTTGCAAAGTTGATTTTGTTATAAGTCGTTTCACTTCAAGCTGAAGTTAAAGTGAAGTTAGACTTCACTTGATGTCTTCAGCTTAAAAAAGTTATCAATCAACGACATTAAATGAGGACTTACTGTTATAGCAAAACTGGTTCATATTTCTTCACTTAATCCCTTATGGACTCATGCTCAGGGCTTACAAACATATGAATACATAAGTAAATAAGCAAAACTCATTCATATTTCTTCACTTAATCCCTTATGGACTCATGTGGAGGGTTTACAAATACATGAATACATAAATAAATAAGTGAATGAAAAATGAACAAGGCCCCAGTGTTTAACCTAAATATGTTGACTGTCTAGCAAAGATATTCTAAACAAAAGCACCACAGAGAAACACTATTGTAAACAGAGGGTAACATAACCAGAGTTACTATTGTTCCTGGTTTATCGACAAAAGCCAACTTGGAAGTCATCTGTTTGTGCTAGCTACATTTACTGTTAAGGGTTACAGTTAATTTTATATGTCATTTTTAAAAAAGACAATAACGTTAGTCAGCCTGAACTTTTACTTATAGATCATCTCTGCCAACATTAGCTAGTGTTTATTTAACGTTGCTTTATAAAATGATGTATGGCAATGTATCTCACTTACAGTCATAACACTTAAATCAACAGTTTCAATTTTCCCTTTTAGATATGAATATAAATTTCAAATAACTCTTCCCGGCCTCACCCTCTCCAAGCACTTTTGTACATGATAACTTCACAGAAGTAATCTTGTGTTCAGTTTTCTTTTGTATGGGAGAGGCAATTCTTCATAAATAACTGTTTCTTTCAGGGACACGCCTGCATTTATTTATTCACTTTGTCAACATCGTTTTTTCTTTCTTTCTTTTACATTTTTGTGGGTACATAGTAGGAATATATATTGATGGGTTACATAAGATACTTTGGTACAGGCATACAATGTGTTATAATCACATCAAGATAAATGGGGTATCGATCAACTCAAGGATTTATTTCTTTGTGTTACCAACAATCCAACTACATTTTCTTAGTTATTTTAAAATGTACAGTAAATTAGTGTTGGCTATAGTCATCCTGTTGTGCTATTGAATACTAGCTTTTATTCATTCTTTCTACATATATTTTTGTACCTATTAACCATGTCCACTTCTGCCCAGTCTCCCACTTTCTTTCTCACCCTTTGCTGACCATCATTCTAGGCTCAATAAATTCAAATGTTTTAATTTTTAGTCTCTACAAACAAGTGAGATTGTGTGAAATTTGTCTTTCTTTGCCTGGCTTGTTTGACTTAGCACAATGACTTCCAGTTCCATCCATGTTGTTCCAAATGACAGAATCTCATTACTTTTTATGACTGACTAGTACTCCATTGTGTATCTGTACCAAAATTTTCTTTATCTGTTCATCTGTTGATGGACACTGAAGTTGCTTCCAAATCTTGGTTACTGTGAATAGTGCTGTAATAAATATGGGAGTGTAGATGTCTCTTCAATATACTGAATTCTTTCCTTTTTAGTATATACCTAGCAATGGGATTGCTGGATCACAGTGTAGTTCTATTTTTAGTTTTTTGAGGGACTTCTAAACTTTTCTCCATCATGGTTGCACTGATTTACATTCCCACTAACAGTGTAAGAAGGTAAATTTTCTTTTCTCCAAATTCTCATCAGCATTTGTTACTTCCTGTCTTATGGACAAGAGCCATTTATTGGAACTGGGGTGAGATGATATTTCATTGCAGTTTGATTTTCATTTCCTGATGGTCAGTGAGGTTGAGCCTCCTTTCACGTACCTTTTCCCTGTATGTCTTCTTTTGAGAAATGTCTACTCAGATGTTTTACCCATATTGTAACTGAGTTATTAGACTACTTGGAATTGAGTTGTTTGAGCTTCTTATATGTTCTGGTTGTTAATTCCCTATCAGAGAGACACTTTGCAAATATATTATTTCATTTTGTATGTTGTGTCTTCACTTTGTTGATAGTTTTGTTGGCTGTGCAGCTTTTTAAAAATTTATTTTACTTGATTTGATGCCATTTGTCTGTTTTTGCTTTAGTTGCCTGTGCTTGTGGGATGTTACTTAAAAAATATTTCCCCAAACAGACCTCTTCAATGTCCAAACACGGAAGTACATCCACAAGCATCACGGTGATCCAGGAAAACATGGTCTTACCAAATGAACTAAAGAAGTCACCAGTGACTGATCCCAGACAGACAGAGGTATGTAGCCTTTCAGACAAAGAATTCAAAATAGCTGTTTTGAGGAGGCTCAAAATATTCAAGATGAACAGAGAACAAATTCAGAGTACTATCATGTATGTATATATATATATATACACATACATACACACACATATATATATACATGCTATATAGAGTCCTATCATATATATATGCTATATATATATATGTGCTATATATAGTCATAGCATATATATATTATATGCATATATATAGCATACATATTTAACAAAGAGACTGAAATGTGTTGTTAGAAGAAAAGAATAAAGGCTGAGTATTCTTTTGTAAAATCTTCTACCTTAGTACCAGTTAATTATACTGAATCAAGCATTTTATTTCTGAGAAATCTAAAATTTTATCAAACTTTTTATCTCTGCAAAATTATTAAAAATGAGATTATTTTAGTAAAATTAAGAAAATAATCATGTGTTTTTTTTTTTTTTTTTACAGGGAAAATTAATCATGAGTCTCCAAAATAAGTTCATGGTTTTTATGTTTAAAAACCAACAGCTCTTTATTAAATCAATTAATCAATCAATCAATATGCAAATAAATAGATTAAAACCCAGTTCTTCAAATGATTCATGAGGTTAGGTTTTTTCTAATTATAAAATTATATATATAATCCAAAGTTCTGGGATTACAGATGATTATAGTGGTGAGCCATCACTCCTAAAGTCTTCTTCACTTTAAAATACATATGCCGTATCAGTCATTCATTTTATATACGTTAGACTTGCATATGAAAAGGTATAGAAAGTAGCTACTTGATTCTCTAGAAATGTACACATGAATGTGTTTTGTCCTCATAGGAAGAGAACGATTATGAGAAAACAATGAGATATAATTTTATTTTATTGTCTACTCCGGTTCTTTAAAAAAAAAAAAGTCATCTTCCTTGGCTGTATTATACCATTCTTTCTGACCTGCAGTCTAAAAGAAAAATAAAATTAATTTCATTGTGAATAACTTATAAAAGTCATATGTAGATATAGATCTGAAATTTCACTAATGTGTTTTAACTTTCTTTATTCAAGCAGAGATTGTGCTCCTTTTATTATTCTTTTGAATCACATAAAATCACCAAACACAACTATTAAATGTAATAGCTGTACACATTAGAAATTCAAGGTTGAAGTAACTAGAATGAAACAGCAGATTTTAAAGGAACAAGACTGTCACTTAGTGTCAGTGTTACAATTCCATTTATCAGCTCCATTAACTTAATGGCCAAAAAAAAAATTCTCCATACTTGCTTCTCCCTGGTGCATATTCGCTCTCATACACAGCTAAACTAATGCTAATAGAGAGTAAAGTGATGCTATCAGCATTCCTTTATGTAGCTTTTATTGTTTTCCATAAAATTCTGTCACTGGGATAAAACTAATGATTTTATACATCTGGCCCAGCCATACAAAATCCAATTTTTACTTTTCTAATTTTCATTCAACCCTTCTTTCCCACTCCTATAACTTAGTGTACTTTGTCTCATGGAAAGTTGAAACATCAAAGAGTCAGAAACCTCATCAAAAAAAACCAGGTGCTTCACCAGTTTTTGATTGTAGATCTTCATCTGAACCATTTTAGATTACTATTTACTTCTCCAGTCCTCATTTATATTGCAGACAGCCACACAATAGTCTTTCTGGTATTTAATGCTAAAAAACCCAATTGGTGATGTGTCGTAAAATTTTACTGCTTGTCTCAGTTAAAAAGGGAGCAATTCCTATACCTACTTTGCAGTTGAAAAGTTCAACCTTTATCTGTTTAGCCAGCTTTAATTCAAGAATAGGTCTCTTTCCTCAGAGAGAAGAAAATGCTGAAGTGTCAAGCCCTTTTTAGCAATCCCTGGTGCAAGCTGATTTGCTTGCTGATGTTCAGCCGCTTTTTTCCACTGTCAGGAAGTTTAGGTTGTTTGATTTATAAAGAAGCTTACCTGATACACATGCCAGTAACTTACTACATCTTTCTGGCTTTGTCAATTTCACTCTGTATTAGTTAATAAAAATTATGTATGCAATTTTGTTACTCAGCTCTATACCTTATAAATTGCATAAAATCTCTTTAGAGTTCTGGATAATATCTATAATATTTGAGTAATATGTATAAATTAATTTTGACATGTAGTTTATTGCCACAAATCAGTATGTCACACTTGTACATCCTTGAGTATACAAATAAATATCTAAAATGCTTAACTATAGCGATAGTCTCTGTTGTTTTGCTTCTTAGGCATTCATATATATCAAAGATATAAAAATGATTAAAGAAAGCCACTTACATCTCCCTCATCCTTATTCTTACATTAGAATACATAGTCTGTTAACCTTTTTGGGGGGTCGGGCTTATTTATTTTTTGCTTGATTCAAGTTTTCACAAAGAATAGCAGCAAAAAATATATTTTATGCTCTGGTTCTATTGCTTATATGTTGTGTAACTTTGTTTCAGTCACATAAAACATTTATTTTTTGTTGTTAACAATTATTTTGACAGTTCTGATGGTATAATAACTACTTACTTCACATAGTTGTGTGAAAATGAAATGAAATAAAAATATAGTGGCTATTTTCTGAAAAACCTACAGTGCCATACCTAAAATGTGAAATTACTAAAATGCACAAAATTCAAATACGTTTTCTGTTAGACATCTAAGAATATCATATATGTTTCATAGGTAAAAATAAAACACAATTATATAATACATCTAGAAAACCACTTTCACAGTAGTTTTCTCACCACTATGAAATTAAGCCATTGGATCCACATAAGAAAACTTTTAGGTCTTCCTGAGGACTAAAGGTCTAAAGTCTTGGTTTTTGTTTAATTAATAAAAGCATTTTCTTATAAGTATTTCAGATAGTATTAGTCTGGTAGATAAGTTTTGCAAGTGTTCTTAAGTGAGGTACTAAAATGATGGCTTTATGGTTAGAATGGCATGGGGAAAAAGTAGTTCTTTTTCCATTTGATAGAGTTTCTGAATTTTTATATGATGTAAGGTGAGCTTTAAGAAA
Organism: Cebus imitator; assembly: GCF_001604975.1. Taxonomy (NCBI): domain Eukaryota; kingdom Metazoa; phylum Chordata; class Mammalia; order Primates; family Cebidae; genus Cebus; species Cebus imitator. The sequence continues at coordinate 8,892,648 of NW_016107348.1, forward strand.
CAGTGGGTCAAGCCTGTTCACTTTCTACGTATAAAAAACCTACATTTAATTTGAAATGCACTGCAGCTCCTGAGGTTCTGTCCTTTGCATTTTTACTTATCCTCTACATAGCAAGGAAGTATGTAAGTTTTCTTCTTCATTTTTACATTTCAGTTAAATGCATTTTACCAAATTGAGGTAGAAAGTGCTGGTGTGACTAGTTTTCACTTTCAGCTTCTCTTAGCAGGTGCTTTAACTTTCCAAGTGAAATTTTAATCACCTGGCAAAGTATTTGAACTCTAGCACTCACCTGATTAACAATGATTTAAGATTTGTGCTTGCATATTGATCATGCTTTCCTTAATGCACATCCTTCTCTATTTATATATATTTTCCAGTTTTGATAAAATGTTCTGCTGAATAATTCTGAGATCAGTAAACAAAATTTAGGATTCCTGTATCTTCTGCATATTTGTTATTTAAAGTATAGATTTGTATGAAATTCCATTCATAAATTTATAGAAATGCTATTGGAAAAAAATCAAATATATGACAAACGCATATTTAACTGGATTTTTGCATATTAAAAACATAAGAATATATTTCATGACCATGTGATAAAATAGTTTTCAAAAGGCATTTAAAATAAGTAAAAATTAGGCCAACTTGGGGGCTCATGCCTGTAATCTCAGCACCTTGAGAGGATGAGGCTGGCAGATCACTTGAGTTCAGGAGTTCGAGACCTGCCTGACCAACATGGTAAAACCTGTCTCTACCAGAAGTACAAAAAACAGCCAGGTCTGGTTGCTCGTGTCTGCAATCCCAGCTACTCAGGAGTCTGAGGCAGGAGAATCGCTGGAATCCGGAAGGTGGAGGTTGCAGTGAGCCGTGATCGTGGCACTGCATTCCAGTCTGGATGTCAGAGTGAGACTTAATATCAAAAAATATACAAATAAAATAGTAAGCAAAAATTAAAGAAAAACCTAACCTATTTAATTGGTATTAAGGTTCTGATCCAAAAGCATTTGTATATTTTCTATCATTGATTGCTTTATGATATTTTAGTCATAATGGGAAAAATACTTCTAATGTTAAAATGACATTTCATTCCTGGATGAGGACAATAAAGATGGTACAAGGACAGGGCAATATAGGCAGAGATATTAAAAATAGGAACAAAAATATTAACATATAATTTTAAGGTTTACATTACTTATGCATAGAAAGTAACAGAGTCTTCATTTTATTGATAAAAATAATTTTGTATATATGGTCGTGGTCTCACAATTTAAGAGAAAAAGAAGATATCCATAGCTTCAAAAGGAGTCTACTAGAGTTATCCATGATAATCCATCTGGTTCTTAATTTATAAAAATGGCTTTATTAACAAATCCTCAAAAGTGAGATAAAACACCCACGTCAGATAGAGGCACACATAGAAATAAAGAAGACAACTGAAGTCAGCAGAAGCAGAAACCACGGAACAGAAAATAACATTACACATATTTTTAAGCCAAAATTGCCATACAATTTAAAATAAGGACATGGTAATTGTAATTAACAGGCAGATAGCTATGGGTAAAATCGATTAGTATCAGATTGAATTATTTACATTTAAATATATTTTTCTTTGGTAAAAGGTGAAAATCAAATATACTAATTCAATAACCACATATTAAGTAAATATATGATCAGTTAAGATCTGTTGGCAAGTGCAGTGTACAACCTTAGAAGTTGAATTTAGTGGATAGTTTTGAAAGAAAAGTTTTAAAAGGATTTGGAAATTAGAAAGGCATTGAGAGGATTTTATTATTCTAAAGGTTCATGATGAATGGGTTACATAGGCTTGAGATAGTTATTCTTGTCTGTAATGAAAATTCAATGTTTTTTAATATACTAAAAACACTGAAAATAAAGACTTTGATCTCAGAAATGTATGTCTAATGTTGTCATCCTAGGTTATTTTTCTTTAATTCAAAACTATGCTAACAGAAGTCCACATAGGTGTGTATGTAGTTGTGTGTGCACACACCAATAGCAAGACAGCATTTGAATATAACTTTAGTTCTTAATCTGTATTTTCCTTCCCTTAGTTTTTCTTTACATCATTTTCAATCAGCTTAATTTATATGAATACATTCTTTTCTGCATGTCCTTATTTCTTAAGCACACATACACATATATGTATATATGTACTATATATGTGTGTACAAGAAAACAGTGTAAAGTAAAAATACAATGTCATTTCACTGAAAATAAAAGCATAACTATGTAACAAAGTAAATGCTGTAACATATAGACCTATGCTAAATTAGCAGTACATCATGAAAATTCAAGAGAAGATATTTTTATTACAACTACCCTGACATTTCAAGTAGAAAAATGTATAAAACAAAGTTTCAAAATCACTGACTTTGTATTGATACGATAATTGTGACTTTACTGTATGGGCAAAGAGACAACTCTATATTAATTGCATAAAAACAGAGCACTTCTAAATTTGCTTTACTCATTAATTTAAATTTGCATTAAGCAATTTACATGTATGCCATTTTCACCCTTGCTATTTCCATGTTTTAATTAGCTTAATTTAACTGAAATCTCTAGATAGGTTTGCAGCTCTCCAGTTTAATAAAAGAGAGTAAAATGGGTTTAATAGAAATTCAAAAATGATCAATGTTTTTGCAGTAATACATACATAATTTATATCTTGTCAATGCCCAATGCATCTTGTAATATCCAAGTAAGTAGAAGAACTGCTAGTGTTACATATGATATTCTTATTAGCATATCTTTCAAAATTAAGTAGGAATCTGCTGCTATTAGAGTTAGTTCTATGCTATAATGTATAAATATAGTGCTATATATATAATTATACATAATTCTATAGTATATATAGAGAGAGCAGTCTACTACCTATATAAAAAATAATAAATATAATATATAGTTATAATTATTATATATATTGCTATGAGACCTGAAGTTGGTTGACTTAAGAAAAAATTTTATAGTAAATAAATAACAATGTTATGTAACTCTGAAGGACACCATAATTTATCTAGGAAACAGCTGGCATACAGGTCAAGTTTAAATTGCATCCTATAATTTATGAAACAACAATTTGGCATTATCTCAGAAGTTATCAGACTCTCCCAAAATGGAATTTTTCATCAATATTCTGTCAAAAAAGAGATATCCTTTCATAAAATGGTTAGCAATAAGAGAATTGTCTAAATAAAAGTTCAAATATTCTTGAGCCAGAATCCTACTTTGTGACTTTAACCTATCATTTGCAGCAACATGGATGAAACTGAAGGATATCATGTTAAGTGAAATAGGCCAGGCACAGGAGGACAAATATCACATGTTGGCACTCACATGTGGGAGCTAAAATGAATTGATCTTATGGAAGTAGAGAGTAGAATGGTAGTTACCAGAGGCTGAGAAGGGAAGTAGGAACAAGAGATAAAGAGAAATTAGTTAATGAGTACAAAAATACAGTTTGATAGAAGAAATAAATTCTAGTGTTTAATAGCACAGTAAGATGACTATTGCTCACCTAAATTTAGTGCATATTTCCAAATAGGTAGAAGAGAAGATTTGGAATGTTTTCAACACAAAACAATAAATGCTTAAGGTGATGAATATATCCCAATTATCCTAATTTGATTATTACACATTGTATGGATGTATTAATATAGCACCTGTATCCCAGAAATATGTACAATCATTATCTACCAATTAAAAAAGCTAAAAGTAAAGAAACACAAAGTATAAAGATGTATGTATAAAAAATGTATTTGTTTTAGTGATAGTATCACAGGTATATGCATATGTTCAAACTCATCAAATTATACTTATTATACCTGTGCAGTTTTTAGGGGGAGGTTTATCAATTATACCTCAATAAATTTATGCTAAAAATGAAAAGAAATGGAAATAAAATTTGACCATAAAAATTTTCTTACCAATAGAATTCATATAAAAACCTATGAAGTTTACATGTAAGCAAGTACTTTCTGTTCAAATTGATCAACTGAATTCATGTGTTTGTACCCTTCATGTTTAGGTCTTGCTAAAATATAAATAATTACGGAACTTAGTACCATCACAGCAAAAATAAATGAAGAATTTATTGATGGAATAAATATTATGACATTGTCAGGAACAAGTAGTAGCAGATGGAAGCCTGATGAAATAAATTAATAGAAGACACATACAATAATAAAAGGAATAACAATTTATAGCTTAAATGAAGTCATCTTTAATCACATTTTTTCTTTTCTACTTCAGGCTTTGATGTAGTATTTGGATTTAGCAGTACATCTTAAAATAGGGGCATTAATTTAAAACCTATTTAAGGAAGAGGTGTAACCTAAAGTTAAATTGTCAAAATCATTGATATAAAAAAAGGGATGGATAATAAGTATAAATAAATAATCTAGGAGGCCTACCTTTCAAAAATAGTATTCTGTAATGAATAAAGAGAATGAATAAATAAAATTATCAAATTAATAATAGAGCGAATTTTCTTATCATAATCATATATTCTTCATATTTAAAGATTCCTTAAGTGTACAAAGTGTATACTTAACTGGAAAAAATAAAGTTTAAAAACAAATCCATGAAAACCACATGTAATTTCAGAACAAGACAAAAAGGAAAATACTAGAAATTACAGAGCAGGAAAAAAACCACCTCAGAATGATAAACGATTTTATCTCAGTGATACTAAAAACTGGAATACAAGGAAGAAATCAATTGTCCATAAAGTTATTATTCAAACGAGAATGAAATAATGCATTACCAGACACGATATAAATATATTGTGAAGATTTATCTCCCAATAATACTTTTTAAAATGGGAATTATTTCAAGATGAATTCCACCAAAGCAAGTGGTTAAGCCAGGAAAGTAGGAAACACAGTTTATTATATCCTTGAATTGATTCCAGGAGAACAGTTAAATGGATTCTCAAGGCAATAGCTGTGTAGTCAGAATATATCAATAATAGACTGGATAAAGAAAATGTGGCACATATACACCATGGAATACTACACAGCCATAAAAACGATGAGTTCCTGTCCTTCATAGGGACATGGATGAATCTGGAAACCATCATCCTGAGCAAACTGACACAAGAACAGAAAACCAAACACCACATGTTCTCACTCATAGGCAGGTGTTGAACAATTAGAACATGTGGACATGGGGGGCGGGGCGTCACATATTGTGGTCAGTTGGGGGAGGTGTTAGGGGAGGGACAGTGAGGGGGTGGGATGGGGAGGGTGGAGGGGGATAAGGAAGGGAGAAATACCAGATATAGGTGATGAGGGGATGAAGGCAGCAGACCACCTTGCCATGTATGTACCTATGCAACAATCCTACATGATCTGCACATGTACCCCAGAACCTAAACTACAATTAAAAAAAAAGTGCCAATTAAGAAGAAATTTAAATATCAGCATATGTGGCTCAATATAAGAATATCTAGTATTGGCTAGAGGGGAGGTTATATCAATAATTTACCTTTGATACAATGATTTTCAAAATGAGTATTTATTAACATGAAAAGATTGATAAAATATACAGATGAGATAAGCAGAGGAGAGAGATCAACCAATGTCGGTGATACAGGAAGTAGATGAGAGTAAGTTAAAATACAAAATTGAGTAAATGAAGCCACAGCTGAAAATGTGCTTTAAAGAATTTGAATTGCAGACTGCAATATACTCACTGAAAGCTTTAAAGAATATCTGGATTTAGATTCAACAGATGACTTTATACAATTGAGTTAATTATTTATAGGGATGGGCTGTTGTGAGTCACGCCTGTAATCTTAGAACCTTGGGAGGGGGATGTGGGAGGATAGCTTGAGTCCAGGAGTTTAAGACCAATCTGGACAACAATGAAACCTTGTCTCTACAAAAAAAATACAAAACAGCAGCCAGGCATGGTGGTGCTTGTCTGAGGACTCAGCTACCTGGAAGGCTGAGGTAAGAGGATTGCTTGAGCCCAGCAGGCAGAGGTTGTAGTGAGCTGAGATCATGTACTTCACTCCAGTCTCGGTGACAGAGTGAGACCTGTCTCAAAATAAATAAGTAAAATTTTAAAAAGATATTTACAGGTAAAAACTATGTGAATTATCACCTCTGCTCTGATATAAAAACGATTTTGATGAATGACTGTCTTCTGAAATGTGAAAACTTCTGGTGTGTTCTGAAGTCCTAAAATTAAATTTTCTGACTTTTTTGAGGTACAAGGCAAACTGAGTTCCTTGCTCCCTATTTATTTATATGAATACTGTTGTACTACTATATTAATATAATTGTTATTCTAATTATGTATATTTAAATAAACATGTATATAAGCATTATATATTTATATAACTATATTCATATTATCCTATAATTAACTCTGATGCTTGAAAAACATTTAGTAATGTAAGCAGTTGTGCTCTTTTCTTAAAAAAAAAAAAAAGATAAAAGTAGACTCATAAAATATACAGATGGCCCTTGAACATTGCAAGAGTTAGGGGTGCAGACCTACTGCACAGTAAAGAATCCATGTATAACTTGACTTTCCTCGAAATTAATCACTAATAGCCTGCCATTGATTGGAAGCCTTACCAGTAACATAAATAGTTCGTTAACACATATTTTTCATGTTAAATGCATTATATACTGTATTCTTATAATAGGTAAGCTAGACAAAATGTGATTAAGAGAATCATATTGAAGAGAAAATATGTTTACAATTCATTACGTGACAGTAGATTATCATATAAACCTTCATCCTCATTGCTGCTACATTGGATAGGCTGAGGAGGAGTAAGAAAATGAGTTGGTCTTGTGGTCTCAGGGGTGACAGAGGCAGAAGAGGCAGAGAAGGTGGAAGGGTAGGCAGAAGAGGAAGGCATACTTGGTGTAACTTTACAAAAGTATGTTTCTTTATTTTATATTTTTTGCTTGTAAAAATTTCTTTAAAAATGTATATGGGAACCAATTGTTTCTTCATAGTTTGCTTTCATTTCTTTGTCCATTTCATACAAAGGTCCATGTCATAAAAGATGTCAAAAACAGTCATAAGAAATTAGAACCTTCTGCCAGATTGCCTAATGTCGATTTGTTTTCTGGCACTGATTTTTCTACGTCTTCTTCATTGTCTGGCATTAATTTGGTGGCACTTATCTCCGTCAAGCTGTCTTCTGTTAATTCCTGTGGTTTGATGCCCATTCATTCTTGAAGATGCATATTTTCCAAGATCCAAACCTTGAAAGCCTTTACCTCCCACCTACCATTTCTTTCACCCTGTCTATGATCTCTTTCATGATTTCCTTGATTGGCTGTTTTGTAAATCCCATAACGTCATGTACAATATCTGGACACTATTTTCTCATCCAGATTTTTGTTGCTTTTGGCTTAATGGCTTTCAGAGCTTTTACTGAAGCAATGATGGCATATTCAATGGTGATATTGAATCCTTTGAGACTTTGATGATATTCTCTCTAAGGGTTCTCTTCCATAGCATTGACAAACTTTTCCATAGAGCGACTTGTGTAAAAAGGCTTAAAGATCTTTATGACCCCCTAATATAGAAGCTGGATAGAAACACTGTGTTTGGATGCAACACCTGGACACAGTTTTCTGCAGAGGGAATTTATTATTTTGGACTCAATGACTTGTACTGTTTTCATTATAACAATGTAGGTACCTTCGATGGTGTAATCCGTACAGACTTTCATGGTGTTCTCTAGTACTGACAGTCCTATCCATAAAGTACCAGGAGTAATTAGCCTTAAAAATCCTTATAATCCCCTGACATAGAAGCTGAATTAGAGACCTTGTGTTTGTGACTACTTGTGTTTGTCACTACTGTCTTTGTCACTACCTTGTGTTTGTCACTACTGTGACCCAGTAGACTACTTCAGTACCTTTGGTGTTAACCCACAGGGTTGGGGTGACCAGGGTACTTTCTGACTACAGGAAGAAAACACTGAGAGAATGAACCAGTCCAGGGAAAGGACTCTGATTGTCCAGGCCTTCTTGTTGAACAACCAACAGACAGGCACCTGGTGTTTATGTTTTATCTTTGGGGTTCAGGGGATAGCAGCTTTGTAGATAAGGACAGTTGTGATCATAAACCCAGCTGCATTTGCACAAAACAGTAGAGTTAGCCTGTCCCTTCCTGCTTTAAATCCTGGTGCTCACTCCTCTTTCACAAATGTTGTGACATTTTTCTTCCAGAATAGGGCACATCTGTCAGCATTAAAAATCTGTACAGACAGATATCTTTTCTCCTCTATGATATTCTTACTGATACCTGGAAACTCTTCTGCTTCCTAATGGTCAGCAGAAGCTGCTTCTTCAGTTACTTGACATTTTAAAAGTTAAATCCCCTTCTAACATTTTCAAACTATCCTTGCTTTCATTAAATTCTCCTGCTTTAGATTCTTCACCTTCATTTTGCTTTAAGTTGTCATATCATAACTTTGCTTTATCTCAAATCATATTAGAGTCTACAGATATGCCTGTATCATAGCAATTCTGCACCCACATAAAAGCTGCATTTTCAACACAAGAAACAGATATTTTGCCAAGAGTACAAAGTTTTCACGCTTGCTGGTGTTGCTTCTGTGACAGCTTCATGAGTTTCCTTTTCTTTTTTTTATAGTAGTTCTTATGCTGGATTAATTTCTCTTGGAATGCTGGACAACCACCGCTGCAGACCCCAATTTACAGTGCAGAGCAAGCAATTCCACTTTTTCTTCTAATGTCATGACTTTTCTCTGCTTCTTGGGAGCAAATCCAGCATCACTAGTGACATTTCATATAGATCCCATGGTGTTATTCAAGGTTTACAGTATTGCAGTAAACACGATGAAAAATGCAAGAAAACCACAAAAGATCCCTTTTTTACTGCAAGTTACTGGAGAGACCTAATGCTCAGGAAGAGACCATTAGCCTCTCATGGCATTTTACAAGGATATTTGCAACACTTGGGGTCAAGGCAATAGCAACAGAAGGTGACTACAAGATCATTATAGTAGCCCAATGAATGCTGCAGTTATGATTTAAAAGTACATGTTTACTTATGTTTATATTTGTCTAAACTGCAAATGGTGTCATGTAAAGTTATAGTGTAAGTTTTGATGTTGTAAATTTTGATAATGGATTTGTGTATATTTTATGTTAGTAAATGATAAAATCGACTAATATCTTTATATATTAATATCTATGCATTCATAACATATGGGGCTTCTTAATTTTTTGATATTTGCAGGCTACACAGTTCATCTTTTTTTTTTCAAATTGTTACAAATCTCCAAAATATTTTCCAATGTATTTATTTTTTGAAATCTACGTGTAAAGTGGGCCTACAGTTTCAATCCATGTTGTTCAAAGGTCAATGTTAAAAGAAAACTGGCAAAGTAATATATCAAGATCAATAGTATAAAAGTACTGATTCAGACTGAGCACAGTGGCTCACACCTGTAACCCCGGCACTTTGGGTTGCCAAGGCAGGCAGATTACTTGAGTCCAGGAGTTCAAGACCAGCTGGGCAACATAGTGAGATCCCATTTCTACAAAAATTAGCCGGGTGTGGTGGGGCTTGCCTGTAGTCTCAGTTACTCAAAAGGCTGAGGTTGGTGGATCACTTGAGCCCAGGAGGTTGAGGCTGCAGTGAGCTGAGATTGCACCACTGTATTCCAGCCTGGTTGACAGAGCAAGACCCTGTCACCAAAAAAACAAAAACAAAAACAAAAACCAAATACTGATTCAGGGGAAAGAAGAAAGAATTAAGTAGCACACATAAAAATATTATATATCAGCCGGGTGCGGGGGCTCACGCCTGTAATCCCAGCACTTTGGGAGGCCGACGCGGGTGGATCACAAGGTCAAGAGATCGAGACCATCCTGGCCAACATGGTGAAACCCCATCTATACTAAAAATACAAACAATTAGCTGGGCATGGTGGCGCGTGCCTGTAATCCCAGCTACTCAGGAGGCTGAGGCAGGAGAATTGCCTGAACCCAGGAGGCGGAGGTTGCAGTGAGCTGAGATCGCGCCATTGCACTCCAGCCTGGGTAACAAGAGCGAAACTCTGCCTCAAAAAAAAAAAAAGTATATATCTTAATTGTAAATTTGAAATTAAGACTGTACATTGTATGCTATAAAAGGCATAATGCTATGATAAAGAACCATCACAAAAAATAAAATAATCTGAGAACCATTTTAAAACAACACTGGGTTATTTACCATGTTAAATGTGTTACACATACTTGCAAATCTTCTATGTATACATTTTGTCTTGGTACATTTGCATTTTTGAGTGATGTATTAAAAATATTTGTTTTTTAATTTCTAATGCACAAATATCTTTATTTTTCTTTAGTTATGAAATTTTAATGTGTAAAACTTGTAAATGTTTGTGAGACTGACTAGAATTTGTGAGTTTTGTTTTTTCAAATTTTATGGTCTTAGAATTCGATTTGATGATTAGATAAACACATACTACTACATTTATAGTTACATTTTTAATACTTTGGAATTTATAGTGATTCTTAGTATAATATAATTGTTTCTTTTTTCCTAAAATAAACAAATATTTTCAGACTTTATCAAATAATGCATTTTTCTCTGAGATTTATTGTGCCATTATTAAGTAGGAATTTTTAAATTACTATTTGACTAAAATTTAAATTACACTCATTATTTTCCATTAATGACTCATTATTTTCTATTAGTGTATCAATTGTTATTGGTTTTATATACCATTATTTATTTAGTTGCTGTAACTTCATAATGTATTTTAACTTTGTGATAGAGAAATAAATAAATCCAAACCTTCTAAAAGTAATGGCCATTAAGTTCTGGAAGAATCTGAGAAATTCTCTATCTAGTATATATCTTTGTCAAAAATATCAACTTAAAGGTATACAAGCTTCCCCCAAACAGCATTATAATAGTGAGGCTTTTATCAGTGCTAATTCAGAGTTTAAAACTTTTGAATACATATGATGGGAAAGAAATATTTCTTAGTCCTCAACTACCTTTGCTTTATATTCCTAATAGATGTAAATGGTGTGGCACAAATATGTTATTATATACAAGTAGAAATTTTACTTTCTATAAACAATGTCTTTAGGCAACTAACCAGCTAAATTTCACTCTTCAAGAAATAGTGTTGACACGTATGTGTGTATATGTATGTATTTATATGCGTGTATGTAACGGACAATAGAAAAAAACAACTCAACTGTAAGAAATATGCTATCATTGCAATTACTAAAGAATAGAGAGTTTGATTTTACTGTAGTTTATACTCATCCTGTCACTGTGTTGCTAAACTCTCCTAGAGGACTCTACTATGTGGTAGAAAAGACATATGATATATACACAGTGATGCTTTCAGAATAATATACTTAAACAACCCGGTGCATTTTGTGTGTGTTTGCATGTGAGTTGGTGGCATTCCTCGTAAAACATCAGGGAGTACCTTTTAGTGGACGGTTATATACATAGGTCTTGCTGTTTCAAATATCGTTTGCTCTTCCCAAACATTCAGGTGAAAAAGAAAATAATAAAGGAGACACATTTAGCTATAACATAATCAAAACATATCCATGTTAAGTAAATTATTAATTGTTCAGCTCCTGGAGAAAGTAAATGTCTCTGAATTTTTCTAGTCCAAACCTTCATCATGTTGAAAATATACACATAAAACTTTGTATACACATAGATATAGGAATACGTATGACACAGTTTATTGTATAACAATATTTATTTTTTCTATTTAAAATAATCTTAACATTTTACTCTAATATACTTTGCTACGGCATTAAAGAACACATATTTCAAATTTAAAATAACTCTTTAATGTCAAAGCTGTATTTTTAAATTATATATGATATTTTTAAAAGCTAATTTAAAAATGTTTATCAATTATAAAACATGTCTTTGTTTCTAAAGTAATAATTCACTTTAAGTATGGGTTTAAAAATAATTCATATTTCCCTGTTTATTAGAACAAAGATTAAGAGGTACTACCAGTTTCATGTCCAGACACTGGAAAAAATTAAGGATTTTACTCATCTTTCTAAATGAATCCATGCAGATATCATTAACTAACTTTGCTCTGTTTTAATCATCTAATTAACTGTAATTTTCCCTCCTATCCAATTTAACAATGTACAGACCCTGGAGTTTCTCATTACATAGTGCATATAGTATCTGTTTCTCACTCCGTCATCTGAGAAATAGATCAGCCCATGCCTCAGGCTGTGGGAGATGCCAGAAAAGCATTTCTAAGTCATTTGAACTATAAATTTCAATTCATACTATCCACTTCACTTTGCTGAACAGGTAACGTTGAATAAGCTAGTAAGTTTCGTCAACTCAATTTTACTGTTTTATGTCATCCTTCTTTAAATATTTTAAACATATATAATCAGAATGCCTCTGAGCTGTTTTAGCTTATAAGAAGTAATAGATACATTTTATCATCGTAGTGCATTATGTTTTTATTGGTTTTTATTTGTAATTATAAATTGACAAATTATAAATGCATATGTGTATATATTTTTAGAAAAAGATGAAAGTACTTAAGCTAATTCATGTTTAATATTTCCAGCTGTACTGAGTGTTTTAAAAATAAAAAGAGGATGAGAAATGAAGAGTTTTAGATATGGATATTGAGGAAATTCAAGAGTGCATAAATACTACACCAGAGGAATTAGGGAGATGAAATGATGATGGTATGAATGCTAATTAACATATTCTTCACCTCAAATGCTTATTGCTTTTTACAGTGAGAACATGTGAAATCTACTCAGCAATTATGAAATATACTATACATTATTAATTGCTTTATTCACCATGCAATATATCTCAAGTAGGAAAAAAAAATCTTATTCCTCCTGTTTAATTGAAACTTTCTTCCCTTTGATCATTATTTCCTAATCCCTGCTCCAACACTCTACCCTCTGATAATCACCAATCCATCCTCTGCTTCTTTGAGTTACATTATATTTTGAGTGTTATTCATGAACACTAAAAAATGTGCAATGATACAATGCTGTTCATTTATATTCTGCTTAGTGATTTCAAGGAAAAAGCTTAAGAAAGCTCTATAGACAGATTTAAAGCAAACTTCATTTATTAATAAATACCTACAATATCATATTGGCTTTTCCTGTATAATAAAAGTGGTTTCATCTCTTGTGTGACATAATTGACAAATGTTTTTCTTCTGATGTACCCACCAGATATTGACTGTGATAATTATCTTCTCAACTTGGATGGTATTCTCAGTTTTGTCAAAAGTTGCTATGAGCCCAGTAGTAGCAACAGATAATTAATGTCTATGAAACGCAGCATGAATGACCAGTAAGTACTAGTGTGAGTGTATTCATTTCTGAAAGAAACACACAGAGATTCAAAACTCACTGAATACACACAATTAAACTGACTATTTCCAAGGACAATTTATTGGGAAACAATCTTCACTTGATGATAGCTGATATGTGGCTTGAGTCTTTTATCAACAAAATGATTTTTTTGGGCAACTTTAATGGGACATTTAATTAATTGAAGTTATTATGAGGATTATACCAATGAAACACAGTTATCAATGAGAAAAGCCACAGTTTTTAAAGTCTAAATGTATTACCTTCATTATGCTAATGTGGCTATTGCCTCAACATTTTTATGGAAGATAACAGTGTTATTTCAGAAAAAAAAAAAATAACCTGAAAATCAAGGCGATGGATAACATGGTTTACTGCAAAAACAAAAACAAAACATCAAAGACCAATATGTATACATCTGAAGGTGGTGGAAGGGAAAATAAGAGCTTACATGTTTAATAAGACTAATTGCTGTATCAGTGTAAGGAATTAAATCACGTTAGACATCCTAACAAAATGTTAAACAAAGCTACTATATGACATGCCATGTTTTGCTCCAATACTATTTAATTAGTATGGCCTACTCAACCATGATAATTAAAATACTTCCTCCTGACTAAAAGTTCTCATTTCCTTTTTGCCTATATTATTTTTCTAACATGCATTGCCATGTGGGATCTTTCATGTTTTAATTGCTTATTTGTTTACTGTTTGCCTCCCCTCCTCTTCAACCCACACTGACAAGGTGAAAAGACAAGGGTTTCATTTTTGTCCACTAATGTATCCACGAGGCTAAGGAGAAATCTTGGCACGAATAGGATTCAATAAATATCTACTATAATAACCCTACTATGTAGATGTGTAAGTAAAAATTAAATTAACATTACTGAATCAGAAATAAATGTACACAATAAAAGCTTTTATATTTTTTAAATGACAGTACTATAGTGATGTTTATACTTGTTCAAATAATTCTGAAATCATTGCTTTGCTTATTAAATAAATAAAGGTATTTACCTGCTAAGTGTGTGTATATATATGTAAATAATATGTGTTTATATATGTAACTAATATATCTGTATATATATTTAAGTGTATATATGTGTATAAATTTAAATAGATAGGTCAAAGGATCAGAAAATGTATGTCATTTAGAATTATTTTATTTCCAAATTATAAAAAATGAATTCGGCCAACTTAAAGTATAATAATTGATTTGCTCATATAAATAAAAAGGCAAAAATTGTTAGTGCAAGATTCTTTGAACACCTGCACTGTGGACTACATCACGGTGAGCGTTGTGACCCACGTGTACACCTCCAGAAGGCCTCCCGGATCCAGGAAGTCTGAAGTAATAGGAAAACCACAGAAGAAAAAGATGGTTGGTTCCTGCAGTGCCTAATTAACTTACTTTGCAACGTTTTGCCATTGTTCCTGCCTCAATTGTTCCTGCCTTAACCGATAACCCAACCTGTGACACTGGACCTTGTGACACACTCCCTCTGCCGGCGGCACCCTTCCCCCAGCTGGTGGCTTGCAAAAAACCACCCTGAACTGTAACTTTCCACTGCCTACCCCAAACCTGTAAGACCAACTCTTACCTCACCACCCTCCACTGACTCTTTTCAGACTCAGTCTGCTCACACCCGGGTGAATAACAGCCTTGTTGCTCACGCAAAGCCTGCTTAGGGGGTGTCTTCATTCAGAGTGCACCAAACATTTTGTGCCGAAACTCGGGACAGGGGTACTCCTGTGGGAGACCCGCCCCTGTCCCTGCTCTTCCTCTGTGATGAGACTCACCTGCGCCCTCAGCCCATCAGACCAGCCCGACAACCTTCTTGCCACCTTCAGATCAGGTAAGCAGTCTCTCCCCCTCTCTCTCTGTCATTTCAAGCCATTAGAAGCAAAAGTCCATGGAAAGTTGGTGAGAGGAGCATAGGACCAATGCAAAGGAATCTTAGGCAAGTAGATAAAACATCAACAAGGTTTACTAAAACTGGATTTCACCTTGAAAAGAGAAAGAATGATTGATTCATGCAGACCATCTAAATAAATTAAGGGGACCATCTTGATTTAATCTGAATGAAGAAGCAATTGAACAGATGAAAGCCATGGTTTAGAGGTGAGGATAACTGGCAGATAATGGGAATACTCCCAGTTTGGTAAATAAGCTGCAAGACTATTTCACTGAGCTCCTGCCATTCTTCAGTGTAACTGGAGTGGGAGCATGTCCTTTACTTCTATATTCTGTTTCCCTAAACTCTGTGCCTGCAAACAGTAATTGAGAATACGTATGGGAAATGTGAGGATATTTCATATACTTCATATATAATATACATATATGTATATATAGGTGTATATACATATATATATGTGTGCATATATATATACCTATATGTACATATATATAGGTGTGTGTGTGTGTGTGTGTGTGTGTGTGTGTGTATATATATATATATATATAAAGTTTTTAATAGCTTCTCAAGATATCTTTGAGGGAAAGAGAATAAATCAGTTAACTAAACAGAAAACTAAAAAATTGGTTAGTACATAGGATTAATGAATCAAAAAAATGCATTAAGGAATGTTTAATCACAGAAAATAGTTCTTGCTCTCAGGTGATACATATTGTAGGACCTGGCAGACAATTTGCATTATAATGAATAAATGCATACATTTAAAATACTGAATAGTGATATAAAAATGAAAGAATAAAACAGGAAATGTGATAGACAGTGCCTAAAAGAGAATGCATAGATCAGCATGGCTTGTGACTGCACAGAGAACCTTTCTCTTCTGTAGCTCCCCTTTATTAATTCCTACTCTTTTAGCCTTCCAGACAAGTGCATGAACTTCTCAATATCTTTACAATAGATTCCTGTCCTTGCTAAATTTAGCCAAAATATCTTAAAACAATCTTTGCCAAAAAGGCAATAAAATTTAAAAATGCAATAAATAGGTAATGATGAAACTAATGTATTACATATATGAACGTTTAAAATTTAGATTATGAAAAGTGTCTGTTCTTATCATTCACCCACTTTTAGATGGGGTTGTTTGTTTTTTTCTTGTATATTTGTTTTAGTTATTTGTAGATTCTGGATATTAGCCCTTTGTCAGATGGGTAGATTGAAAAAAAATTTTTTGCAGAGTTAACGATAACTGGCAGATAATATGAATTCTGAAAATTAACCAAACATTTACAACAGTCTCGATAGCATTTACTTAATAAAATAACGGTGGGTATGTGGCATTTTAATTTGGCTGATTCTCAGTACTTCTTCCCCAACTCTATTGTTACCTTGAAAACCAAAAGTCAGAATTCATGATAAAAACCAGCTGCTCAGCAACCACTGACGTGTTGGGGGGACACAGATTGTGGCTGAAATTCCTTCAGATATGTATTGTAGATAACTTTCATTGTTTTACATTTCTGGTGGTTCCCTGGAAGATTCTACTTGCAAAACTGCCTTTAAGTGAATAGATTCAGATCCTACCAGATGTAACCAGCCTTACTCCTGAGATCCTTTGCCAAAAGCAGTCAGAGGAAAATTAACACTGCAACTGCCTAACAGCCTGATATGATAGATAATACTTAGCTGAAATAGCAGGCTAAACATAAGCTTTACAAGGAAAATTTAGGAGAAAAGATGTCCATTAAGGGCTTTAAAATGCTCCAACATATTCCTGGAATTATATAAAGCCACATGCACACACCTAGCTTGTGTGCATGCCCAAGTTGTGTGCACTATGATATTCTGCACAAGCAAGAAGTAAAGGCTGTGATGGAGTGGTAAGCCGCTGGAGTTAGTGCGGTGAGTACATCCCAACATGCACAAAAAGACTTGTGTCAATGAAGAGTAGACATTGATACCAGGAATCTAAGGAAAACTCTGTCCAATCATTATAAGATCACTAAAAAATTCCAAGAGATTTCAGTGGCCACATACAACAGAGAATACACACTTTGCAGGATTCATTCATTAAAGTCACTAAACAAAAACCAAAAACAAACGGGAACAAAAACCCTCTGCAGAGATGGGAAAATCTGACTAACAGAGTTGCCACATTATATTACTTAAAATGTCCAATTTTAACCAAAATTTATAAGACATAAAAATAAATATGTCTTCTGGACAGAAATGTATGTAAAAATAATGTATAATATTATATAATAATTCTGTAATATTTTAATGATATATTAACAATATATTATTCATATATTGAGGAATATAGTAATGATACCACATTGATAATTATATATTATAACATATATAATCTAATAATATATATTATATATAATCTAATCATAACTAATCACATTAATATTGTACAAATAATACATAAATAAATGATTCATATCATATATATACACATACACAATCCGTATAAGTTCCTTCTTCTTGAAGGAAAATCGGATGCAGACTTGCTAGACAGAGATTTTTAAATTGGCTATTATAAATATGTTGAGAGAACAAAAGGATACAATGTCTAAAGAGCCAAAGGAATGTATGAGAACAATGTCTCACCAGATATGGAATATATACAGAAATATACAGATATTATATACAAAGGAAAGTCTGCAGTTACAGTAAGTGTGTTAGAGAAGTGCAATAGCAGATTTTAAAGTTTCAGCAAAATATAAGATAGCTCAGTTGAAATTCAGTGTGAGGAACAGAAAGAAAAAAATTAAGAAAAATGACCAGAACTTCAGATATATGACAATATCAAGTAAGCAAACATGATCATAATGGAAGATCCAGAATGAGAGGAGAGAGAAAAAAGGCAGAAAAGTATGTGAATGAATAGTGGCCCAGAACTTCTCAGATTTGATGAAAGACGTTATTGATATATAGATGTTTACAAATATTAAGTAGAATTGATAAGATATCTCATGTTTATAGATGGGAAGACTTAATATTATAAAATGATGATATTCTACAAATTGTTCTGTGTATTTAACATAATTCCTATTATAATCTCAGCTACATCTATTTATTTTTATTTTGGAGAAAATAAAATAACTTTTCCTAAAATGCTTTTAAAAATACAGTGGACTCAAGATAACCTAAACAACTTGTAAAATAATAACAGACTTAGAATACTAACTCTTAACAATTTAATAACTAACATCCAGCTACAGTAACCCAAGATTTGTGGTACTGATACTTGAGAAGACATAGACATCAATGGTGTAGAACTGAAATTCCAACAGTAATTCTATAAATTAATGGTCAGTTGATTTTCTCTAAGGGACCCAAGACAAGTGAATGGAGAAAAGACTAGCCTTTTAAACAAATTGCCACAGTATAAGTGGATGACTACCTGCAAAAGAAAAAGGTTAGTCTCCTACCTCATAACATATACAAAGTTAACTCAAATAGAAAAAGCAACAACACTTAAACATAAGAGGTAAAACTAAAACTCTAAGAAGAAAGCATATTTCTGTGGAATCTGTGGTGATATCCCCTTTATCGTTTTTTATTGCATCAATTTGGTTATTCTCTCTTTTCTTTTTTTTATTAATCTGGCTAGTGGTCTGTCTATTTTGTTGATC
>NW_016107348.1:8912691-8913602 GCF_001604975.1 Cebus imitator
TTATGTGTGAATTTGATACTGCCATTTTGGTGCTAGCTGGCTGTTTTGCCCATTAGTTGATGCAGATTCTTCATTGTGTTGATTCTCTTTACCAGTTGGCATGTTTTTGGAGTGGTTGACACTGGTTGTTCCTTTATATGTGTTGATCCTCTTTTAGGTGCTCTTGTAAAGCTGGCCTGTTGGTGACAAAATCTCTAAGTACTTGCATGTTCACAAAGGATTTTATTTTTCCTTCACTTACGAAGCTTAGTTTGGCTGGATAGGAGATTCTGGGTTGAAAGTTCTTTTTTTTAAGGATGTTGAATATTGGTCCCCTTCTCTTCTGGCTTGTAGGGTTTCTGCTGAGAGATCTGCTGTGAGTCTGACGGGCTTCCCTTTGTGCGTAACCTGACCTTTCTCTCTGGCTGCCCTTAGTATTTTCTCTTTCATTTCAACCCTGGTAAATCTGACGATTATGTGCCTTGATTATTACAAACAACTCTATGCACATAAAATAATAAACCTGGAAGAAATGGATAAATTCCTGGACACTTGCCTCCTCCCAAGCCTAAACCAGGAAGAAGCCGAAACCCTGAACAGGCCCATAACAAGGTCTGAAGTTGAGGCAGCAATTAAGAGCTTACCACCCAAAAAAAGCCCAGTTCCAGACAGGTTCACAGCAAAATTCTACCAGACATACAAAGAAGAGCTGGTACCATTCCTTCTGAAACTACTTAAACAATACAAAAAGAGGGAATTCTTCCCAAATCATTCTATGAAACCAACATCATCCTGATACCAAAACCCGGAAGAGACTCAACAAGAAAAGAAAACTTCAGGCCAATATCCATGACGAGCATAGATGCAAAAATCTTCAACAAAATACTGACAAGCCAATTGCAACAGCACATCAAAAAGCTTATCCACCATGA
>NW_016107348.1:8915741-8920215 GCF_001604975.1 Cebus imitator
ATGAGAACACATGGACACAGGGAGGGGAGCACTACACTCTGGGGTCAGTTGGGGGGAAATAGGGGAGAGACGGTGGGGGGTGGGGAGCTGAGGAGAGATAGCAAGGGGAGAGATGCCACATGTAGGTGATAGGGGAGAAGGGAGCAAATCACACTGCCACATGTGTACCTATGCAACAATCTTGCATGTTCTTCACATGTACCCCAAAACCTAAAATGCAATACAATAAATAAATGGAAAAAAAAAGAAGAAAGCATACTGTAAATCTTCATGATCTTCGACTTGACAATACAATAGTCTCTTATGACAGCAAAAACACTTTAACTGAAGAAACAATAAAAATGAACTTTTTAAAATGAAAACTTTTGCTAGCATACTATCATCAATTAAGTGAAATGACATCTCACAGAATAGGGAAAAATATTTTGCAAATCATAGACTTGATGAAGGTCTGGTATACAGAAGATATAAAGAAATTTTATAATTCAAAACAACAGTAAAAAAGAATAACCCAATTAAAAAAGTGGCCAAAAGATTTTAATGAACAGTTTTACAATGAAGATATGCAAATGGCCAATATACATATAAAAATCCCTGACCATCATTAGTCATCTGGGAAATGCAAATTAAAACACAATGACACATCATTTTGCACTAGCAAACAGGCTATAGTTACAAAGAAAGTAAGATAATTACAAGTGTTAACAAAACTACTGCAAAATTATAACCTTTTGTATTTTTTATAGAGCTGGGTTTTTTTTTTTTCATGTTGCCTAGGCTGGTCTTGAACTACCAAACTCAAGTGATTCCCCTGCCTTGGTCTCCCAAAGTGTTGTGATTACAGGCATCAGCCACCATGTTTTGTATGCTTTAAAATCTTAAAATCATTTTGGATGCTTATTTGGTGTCTGGGTCATTTTCAGTTAAGAACACTTTGTATGTGCTAAATGTTCCAAAAAATGTGAAATGGTTCTAATCTATAAAATGCTAATGTTTTATAGGTAGTTCAGAATTTTTTGCTTTCTAGGTTTATATAAAGTGTGCAAAAGACTAAGAATTTTAGTGAATATAGAATTCTATATATAAAATGTGCCAAATAACTGTATTCTTATTGAGAAAAAGAATAATTTTGTCTAATTCAAAAGACAGAAATACTGGACATTACTTATAGCTAAATTAGGTATCAAAAGATTTTTCTTTTAAGAGCTCTGTAGTTAGAAATTAACTTAATTAAAGCTGATGTCTGAGCTGGATGATGGTACAGATACTGTTCAAAGCCCCTCCTCACTTTCTGAAGACATCTCAGTCAATAGAATTCTGATTCTAATGTGCTTCTATGACCTTTAATAAACATTTGACTTGTCTATTTCATAGCCATTAGATTCTAGGAAAGCGCTGGAGATATCCAGAGTTAGCCAGGTCCCCTGGCTGGGCTGGGAAGAGTCAGACAGTGTCTATCACTCTGTCCTCGTCCTGGGCTCTACAATTTGGCATATGGTTAAAATAGCTTACTTGCCAGGTTTTTCACCAAAAATAAAAGTTGCCAAGAGTCAACAAGTTAACCTGCAGTTGACACTACTGGAGAAACAGTCTTACACGCAACGTATATAAGCAAAGTAGAATATGTTTTCAGTAAAGGGTTATAAGAAGGCATGGATGTATAATTATTGTTAAAGATAATGTAATTTTCCCTATTTCAGCAAGTTTTAAGGGTTGCCCTGAGCTAGAATAATAAGACAAAGTTGAAGGTTTAAACAAGTTTTAAAATGTTTTTAAAAATTAATTTTTTATAAGAAATTCTGTGAGTATGAGCAAGTTGGCTAACATTTCAAGGGAGTTATTTAGCTTTTTTAGATTAAACATTAATATAAAAGCACACCGAACACTCAAGAGAGGGGCAGATCAAGATGATGGTGAAATACAAGGCTCCACCAATAGATCACCCATCCTCCCACCTCTGGCAAAGACATCACTGTTAATTGTGAAACATTGTTAATTCTTTTATTTTTCATAGTCTAGAAAAAGCTTTTTCTTTTGAGATATTTGAAGCTTTTAACAGTTTGGTACAGTACCTGCTTGTGAGCAAACTTTGGAGCACATTTCTTTCTCTCTGCCTGATTTCCCCAGAATTTAAAAATTATCTGTAAATATATTTACTTTATGTCAGTATAGTTTCTTGCATAAGTTCATTGGGAGTCTGTTTTCTCTCATAACAAGATTCCATTGGAGACACTGGTTATTTTAGCAAAGCTTTGACTTGAATGGCATACTTTCTGGTATAAACAGACTACTTTAAGGGATCAAAGTTGACATGCAGAGTCAATGAAAGTCCCCTGGGAAGAATTTGCCTCACACCTTGTCTACAAAGTCCTTGTACAGGGTTGCCTGACCTTTGGTAAGTAAAGAATGTCACTTTCTGACAGCCCCATGAATCCCTTTATCTTGGAACCTTGAGAGGAGAGGAATATATTCAATCCATACAAGTATTTGCAGGCACAGATAAATCCATGGCTGGGCTCAAGGCTTAAGAAGTCTTATCTGAGATTCCTTATGGAACAAAGTTCCGGCAAAGCCAATTTTAAAAACAGCCTATCTGGCAAATAATTATTCTTGTTGCATTTTATGAAAATACTTAGGTCAAGTATAATACAAGAAAAATTTATTTTGAGATAAATTTGTCTTACTATGATTTGTCTTTAGTAAAAATGGGGATTGGAGGAAAAAAATTAAGTTTCAGTGAAAACTATAGTACTCCGGTTGTTAGATTCTAGTCATGTTCATTTTTTGTGTTTTAAAAATCTTTTTGCAATGTGAACTAATCCTGCATTTTATTTGAGTCTATGACTTCCTAAACTAACACTTTTAAGTTTTTCTTCCACTTATCTGATTTAAACTTAATGAAATTACTACTACATTATTCCTTGTTAACAGGTCAGACAAAAGTTTCAGACTTCCAGTACCTTCTTCCTCTCTAACTAAATATGCTTTGGGTGTAACTCCTGGATCAACTGTGACTAATGTTAACATTTGTTTTCTTCTTTTTTCATAGCAATGCCTCTTATTAAAAATCTATTTGCTTTTATCAGATGCAGAGGCCTAGCCCATCAGCAATGCCACCTCCTGAATGGGACAACTATTTAACTATACTGATCCAATCTCAAGAAATGGACTGGTCTGATGACCAACTTCCTGAGTATTCAAAGCTTTTTCTGTAACCTGTTAAAAATATATGTAGCCACCTGTCATTCTATCTGGTTAGAGTCAGCTATGGGGAACCTACATGATATGTTAAGCAATTTAGTCTAATTGCCGTGTATACATCTCATATAATTCAGGCAATATCTCAGACAGCTCTGTGAGATAAGCTCCAACAAATCAAAGCAAAGCTATGTCTGACCCCAAATTGTCACTAAATCAATGGTTAGCATCCTGGTCTGGGCCTGCATATTTGCTTCAGTGCCTTGTCTACTGGGCAGTCAAGTTGGTGTCTTCATTGGTAGAAATTGGTCGTAAAAGTGGCTGAAAACTCTAGTGAGCATACTTTGAGTTCTAAGTCAACTGTTACTTTTTGAGGCAACTTCTTGGCAGGTGAGTTCCATTCTGAAGCTTCTAAGTACACAATGAAATGAATTTGCCCTATAGGAGTGTCTGCTGAAGAAAATGGTAAAAGACTGTAATTACATATTTAAACAGCTAAGTAGGAAGTGGGAAAAGAAGAAAACAGAAGAGAGAGAAAAAACTAAACTATCTCTTAGAAAAATGGGGGTACTCAGTTGCATTCTTAGACTCAATGGCTTAATATATAAGAATATATTTTTCGTATCAAACTCTGAAATATAAAGAACAAAACCAAGTACCTTTGCATCAAGATGGTGATGACTATAAAAATATTGTGGATGTCTGTATACAACAGTACGCAACAAGAGAAGCAGTAACTGAGATGTACACAGAACAACATGGATACGACTTTTAAAATAGTGTAAGTTTTGACATAACATAAGACAGAATATGGTGTGTAGTATATCATTCAAGACAGTTAAAAACACTTGCATACAAGATATTCTTATTTTAAGAGGGTTTATTCAAAGACGTATATCAAACATTAAAGTGGGTGTATGTACAGGCAAAGGGGGAAATAAAATAGTTATCAGGAATAAATTGGGAGTGGGTAACTAATAACTAAATAGGGACCCCTTGATAGAATTGATGATGAAAAAGCACGGTGAAAACCCAGGAGAAAAATCACAAGAAATTTCTGCAGGATAAACGAAGAAAGGAAGGGGTGGAGAAGAAAAAGAGACGAATGGAAAACGAAGAAGAGGCTTCAATTTGTTGTGAGTTATGTCTATTTCAACTTCCTTACTGTCTTTCCACACTTCTCCTCAGATCATAGGATTTTGACTCCATCAAACGTGTTTTAGAAACATGCTTTACATCTTTGAAGTTCTTAGTCTACTAAGTCTTTTAAAGCTTC
>NW_016107348.1:8920270-8939364 GCF_001604975.1 Cebus imitator
TTCGCCTTTAATTTGAGAAAAAAAGGAATATTTCACTTACGTAGGAACAATATAAAATCCTTAGTGAAATGGAGGCTTTCTTAAATTCAGCATATACTCCTAATTTCCTCAAAACTATGTAGAGTTAACTTAGTATGTCCCATTCCCAGTTTTTTCTCTAAAGTGAAAGGAAAAGTAAATTATAAAAATAACTAAGAAAGCAGAAGTTTGGACCTCATAATTTGCAATCTGAATTAATCATTAAACATATCTTAACAAAATCACTTACTCCTTTAAAAGTTCACCTAAATGTATATAGACTCTATGTTAATCAAATGCAAGCATAAATCAGTGAATAAATAAATAAAATAACTAATAAAAATAAAACTGGTGCAATTATCACTTGTAACCAGAAATGGATATTTCAAACATTTTTGAATTAATTTTCAAGTTGACTGCATCACAAATTGGTGTTTTCTCCAGATTAGCAGTGACAAATTAGAGGCTGAAATTTCTACTAAACTTTTGTTTAATTCTGGTATTTAAAAAAAACTTACTTATAAGAGGACTGTTCTTATGTTAGGATAAGAATTCTAAAGAACAGGAAGAACAAAGGTAGTATGTCACATCAGAATAGCTTTTTTTTTTTTTTTTAATTTGTAGAAGCACATTATGTACATTTTTATATGTTTTGATAAATAGTACTCTTTTCTGCAAGGTTCGCCATGAGTTTCAAAATGAAGAGACTTTATACATTTTTAAATTATCGCATGTTTGTATAGGTAACCAGACTTAAAATCTTAGGTGAGTTGGATTGGAGCTAGAAGTCCTTTGATAAATGTTTTATGAGTCATTCCTTTCAACTCCTTATTTTCCTATTGGTTTTATTCTCTCTTACCTTTGATATGCGCTTAGAAATTTTAACACTTCTAAAATTAAAAATGCTTTCGAATTTTTGAATATTTCAATTGACTTTTAGGTTTATTTTGGGTAAAACAGATGTTTTTGTGGACTAATGCAGGTGTAGGTTTCTCCATCTCCTCAAGTATTATTTATGTTTTCCAGCTAAGTTTTGTAATTTGTCATTTATTAGTTTTATACCTATACATTTGATAGATTCTCTTGCTATTGTGAACAGGATTTAGTTAAATTTTCAATTGGCTTAAGTGTCAACTTAAAGAAAGTTCATATATGTGTTCCTGGAAATCTTGGAATATGTTGTCTTAAATCACTCATGGAGTACTCTCAAGAGTAATTTTTTATTGATTCTAATATATTGCCTTCCTCTGATTTTCACAGGCTTTTAATCAATTTTGGTACACTTAAATTTTCTAGAAAACTTTTCAACTCCATAGATTTTCAAATTTGGACATAGGGAATTGTATACCCTCCAATTGGAATTTAGGTACTTGTATTTACAACTTTTAAAATTTGTTTTGGGGACTCTTATATTTGAGAATGAAACTTTATATTTAGAATTGAACCTCTTAAAATGTTTTTCACAGTTTAGGAATTTCACAGTTTGGAGTCCTTTGCTGGCCTCCACTAGAAATGACAGAATTCCTTTCTACTGTACGGAGAACTTCATCTGCTGGCACTCATAAGGATCTGATCCTTATGTGACGGGGCAGTTTCTGGCTGCTAATCCAGCTGGTACCCAACAGGACTTGACTAACGTCACTTCCAGTGGCATGGCAACCTGATTTGCCTTTTCTTACTGTCACTCCTGACAATTTGAGTTTCTTCCTGAGTCTGCTAGAAGGGAATCTGACACCTAACAATACAGAGAGAGTAATTCCAATATTTTATCACTTGTCAGTTGCCTGAGTAAGTTTCATTAACCCATGTTAGACACTTTTTCTGACTGCACATTTCTGGTCCCTCTAGCAGGAACAACAAGAATAAGTGCAAAACTCCGAAATTACTCAGACTGTTACTCAGAACTGGGAGGGGTAGCTGTCATTCAGAGACTTTTTGAGTTTCTAAATAGATATGTTCTTAAGGTTCTCTATACTTAGTAGGAGTGCAGAGAATTGGGAACACAGATAGAAGTGCAGACTCTCTTGGGAGCGGTGGAATCAATTAATATCTGGATGATACAATAGAAGAACTTGTAAAGAACTTCCAATAATCCTTCCACACTGAAAACTGTCTATGAGCAAAGAATCTATTGCTCTTAAATACTACAGAAGAATGATTCTCAGGTTAAACGTCCAATTTGGCTTTCCTTCTCCCCAATGAATAATTTTGTTGAGTCAGAAAAAAAAATTTCTACAAAATATTTAAATTAATAATATACCTATTATTTAATTTAGTAGGATGCCATAATACTCCTGGCCATATAGACTTTTTATCTGAAAATCTCAAAAAGGAATAATTTGTCTGGCCAATTAATTCATGGTACATGTAAGCTTTTTAAATGTACATAAAATTATTTTAAAAATAAAATTAAAAATTTAGTTTCTCATTCACAGCAGTTACATTTTAAATACCCAATAACTGCATGTTGCTAGAAGCTATTGTATTGGATAGGAAATATATCAAACATTTCCATAAAAGCTGAAAGTTGTTTTAACCAATGTGATTATACATTTCAGAAAGTGTTATTGGAGAGATATTGAACTCTAGGGTTTCATGTTTGTGTTCTTGTACACTTTAAATTTGTTTGCAGCCTAATCAAAATGATGGTAGAATTTAACAATTTCACTAACAACGCATGGAAATGTCCAGTTTTATGTATTATTATCAACATTGAATTTTTAAATATTTAAATGATAGAAAACCAGTTTCTTCTATTTTATAGTTGTTTAATTATTAATGAGTTCAGCAATTTATATTTGTTGAAATTTGCTTTTTGTATTTCTTAAGTTGCTTAAATTATCTTCATATATATTTTCTTCTGAATATAATTTTCATATGCACAGATTAACACATTAATAGGAATGCATTTATCTTCTTGACTCTATGCTCTTCTATTTATATATTTCAGTATTTTAATCTAAAATCAGCAGTAAGTTATATAAATATGCTGTTCTCAAGTTGTCTTGACACTAGTCAATTTCCCTTCATTCACAGTATTTTTTCCACAGTGCTTATGTTACTGTTTTTTCTCCATATTCATCCCCAGTGTAGAAACACCCACATAGCTTGTGTCTTAATAGATAGAATGAGGGAATTGACCTTGAATTCTACTTCCAGTCAACTGGCACAGTTTCCAGATTCTATTTTCAAATCTGTAACAGAAGGGAAAATTGATGTGCACAGTTCCCAGTCCAATTCCCAGTTTCTGGCACTTCTTCATATTCTGGTCCTGCTCTACTTTGATTAAGTGTTTTTCTGAACATTGTTTCCAGGCTTTCTGGTACTGAGCCAAAGAACTGAGCCAATGTTACACACCAAGGATTACACTTGTCAGCTAGCATTGCTACCAGGTTATGTTTTCTTTGCCCTTACAGCAATTTACCCATGGGAGGTACTTTCTCTTCACAACACACTTCACCCTCACCTGTTTTTCCTATATTCTTCCAGTAATTAGCAGTTATTTGAAATCTCTGTCTCAGAGAACAGTTCTTAAATGGCGTCTTAAAGAAGGTCTCTGTGTATTAGAGTTCTGAACCTTGGAGTTAATTGAGAAAGAGCAATAGAATCGTAAAGCATCTTATTATGTCTAATGTCAGCTCTTAGAAGATGAGGAATTTATTTTAGGATTTAAAGGCTGGTTCTATATTTTTCTGCTTTTCTTCTACCTAACTCTAATTTACCTCATATTTGTGTTAATTTCCACAAGATATCAAGGTTGAGTTACCTGTGAGAATTACTCTAGAAGGCTGGTAAGGGTTTGAAATATTTAACTGAATCTCTGTCAGTATTTAATGAATAGTTGTGGGAAGGTCCTTTGAGGCCTCCAAACCAATTGTCATTTTGAACCAGAAATCTCAGATCACAAAATTTAAAAAATAATATGTTTTAGTATAGCTGACAGTAAATACTAATGAAGTTCACTTTATAACTGCTGTGTGAGGCAGAATTTCATTTTAAATGAATTTGACATCAAAACCCCTCCTTAATTTGATAAGTTAAATGATTTTATTAAAATATGTTAAAGGATTCCTATAATACAAGAGGATTTCATAATATAAAATGCAAATGTTAATATTCTATTGATATTTTTTATTTTATGTAAAATATTTTAAATAACATTACTTACATTATTATTTGCAAATAATCCTTTAAGTTACCAAGCTGGTAATTAATAGAATTGGCTCAGTTTCACACTATAATGCTCTACTTGCCAATGTATACTATAAGAAATCATCAGTCAATAAAGTCATGCAATTTATTGGCCTGTAGAATGTATTTATAAAATTCTCAGGTGTATCATGCTAATCTCTTTTTAAAAATCATTTAAACAAGCAAATTGCTTTTTTTTTTTTTTTTTTGAGACTGAGTCTTGCTTTGTCACCCACGCTTTAGTGCAGTGGCAGGATGTCAGCTCACAGCAACCTCCGCCTGCTAAGGTCAAGCAATTCTCTACCCTCAGCCTAGCTGGGATACAGATGTCCGTCACCACGTCCAGCTAATTTTTGTATTTTTAGTAGAGATGCGGTCTCATCATGTTGGCCAGACTGGTCTGGAACTTCTGACCTCAAGTGATTTGAACCTTCTCAGCCTCCCAAAGTGTGCTGGGATCACAAGCGTGAGCCACCACCTCCAGCTGCTATTTTGAGGAGAAGAACATTGTTCTCTCCTTCAGAACTGAACATCTTATAAACTATAAAGAAATTTTTTTCTTCCATAAAAATGGTATCAGTCTTTCTGTTATATGCTAAGTGTACAGATGTTTCAGTAGTGAGAAAATCAAGAATGTAACATTTCTGAAAGAAAATAGTCTATTTCTCACCTAAAGAGACAAAGGTAAATGACTATGGGAAACTACAAACTTCCTATAGTCAAATTGTTCTTCCACATTTCTGTAGACTGTAATATATTCTTAATTCATCTTTAATTCTTTATTAAAAACAGGTAGCAGTATACAAAATTATATTTTGATAAAAAATAATTCTTATATTTTTATATATGTAAAAAATACATTTGCATGCCAATAATTGTAGGACTTTTATACTCTTCTTGAACATTCTGCAAAATCAAGAGATTGATGACACTAGGCTTTCCTGTTTTTGTTTTGGACATGGTAGCTGAAATTGAGATAAATTTTGAGTGACACGTCAAGCTCACAGAGTAATTATTGTTACTATATCCCGTAAGGTGAGTTCTTAAGAGGCACAAGCTACAATTAAATGCCTAAAAACCTGATAAAAAGTGTGTAAATCTTGTTAAAAATGAAAGTCAAATTTAAGGTAATTTATTCTGTATCAAATA
Source organism: Cebus imitator (assembly GCF_001604975.1). Classification (NCBI taxonomy): domain Eukaryota; kingdom Metazoa; phylum Chordata; class Mammalia; order Primates; family Cebidae; genus Cebus; species Cebus imitator. Next base: position 8,925,629 of record NW_016107348.1, read on the forward strand.
TTATTCACAATTTTGCAGTTTTGTTTTTTAATATCACCTAACTTTAAATTTTAGACTTAGCTACATTGGATTTTAAACTTAGATGCTTGTATCTGTAACTTCGTACTCTATTTTTTTCTATTTGCACATGTCTTGCCCAATTCATAAATGGTATTGAAAATATCTGTCATTAGTCTACAGAAAACAATTATTTCTATTTATTATTTATTATTGTAGAGCTGGAGTCTCTCTACATTACCCAAGCTGGTTTCGAACTCGAGACCTCAAGCAATCCTTTTATTTAGCCTCCAAAAGTGCTGGGATTACATATGTGATCTGCACTCAGCCTAAACAATTCTTTCTAATTCAGGTTGATAATTGCATAGCTCAACTCTGTTGACACATATACCTATAATATAAAGTCTAAAATTGAAAGAATTATAAATATATACTTTGGGGCTTGAAATGTGATGGAAGACATTTAGGGGAATTGTAACTCCAGATTAGCCAACATATAATTAAAAGTAAATATCTGGAAATACAGTTGTATTTTAACATCCTTCTCAATATGTTGTCTAAAATAAAGTTATTCTTATAAATACAAAAATAAGTATTTTAGTTAAAATAGTAACTTTCATTATTGTATTTCAGATGCTAATCAAAGCTCTCTAGTTTAACAAACACATATACAACTTTATTCAAATGATTGTTATTACAGATTAGCTTATGAAATAATAGCTCTTACATGTTATTAACTTGGAAATCTCAGTAGAGTAACAAAATAAAATGTTTATTTCTAACATATGTCACACATGATAATTTATTATTTCTTTCTCTTCACTTAATTAAATACACAATTGTTTCATTTTCTTTACCTAGTATAGACCCATAGATATCTATTTTGCCTAATATCTTAATTCAAGAAAAAGAGAGCTCATTGTTACAATGTCTAATTGTAACAAGGGGATGTTTCAAGGGAATTCTTAACCAAGGGCAAAAGGGAAATTGAAGAAAGTGCGAACAGACTTCAGATCAATGATCTATTAGGTGAAAAGGATATAATATATTTCAACTTCTTTATGTGGCAGATTGAAGGAAACATATTCTATTTGAACCATTTAACTTAGGGACTATAATATATTCTTTAGAGTATTTGTTTGAGCTTCAGCGTACTGACACCCATCACCATTCTCAGAGCTACGGTGCGTGCCATTTTTATAACTCTACAACTTGGTTCTGCTGACAACAAATAATGGGTCTGAGAGCACCCTTGAAACATCGTGAAACTTCCACCCTAAAAAAGTACTATATTTTTCCCTAATAATAATTTTAATTTCCTGGGTTTACCCAATCAGAATCTGCAGAAATTTACAGAATGGCAGAAAATTCTGTTTGGCTGGTAAAATAATTTTAGCTCCTTAATGAGGTATCATTGTGAACATTATAGTTAAATTTTCTAAAGTATCCACAGGCTTCCCAGCAGGCATAAAATGTTGCACTTGGAAAATATTTTCTGCCAACAATGGTCCATTTGGACCATAAATGAATTTAAGAAATAGAGAGTGCCAGAGCTAGTGTCAAGGTGATAATTTTGCAGTGATAATCAGGTTGTGGTATCTCGTAATTTATCCACAGTTTCAACTTCGTGTCAGAAAGAAGTGTCAAAATTGTTAAAATTACCAGCTGCTCATATGGGGAAAAAAGAGTTAATAAGTAAAGCGAATTAATGCATAAAGACAAATCAAATGAAAAGTACAGCTCAGCATGGAATGCTAGTAGAGGTCAATTCTCTGAACATAGGCAGGGTTAGGGCATCAATGGAAAAAAATATACCATATTCATTTTAATAAGCTGGGAATTAATGTTGAAATATGGGTTTTGGGTAGAGTCCTCCAGCGTAATGGGAAAAAATAAACCCAGTTGTACACATATGAGAATACTACAATGTTGGTAAAAGTCATGCATAAAGTAAAAATAAATAACTTATGCTAGAGAATTCAGGTGATGCTAGAGATATATCATTGAGTTAACAGTAATTATAATGATTAAACCACTAGATTCTTGTGTTTGGTGACCAATTAAATGTTAGGAATCAGTGCACCTGAGGTCCAGAGGGTTATAATTAGTAGATTCAACTTTTCCCAACAAGAATAAATTAGTATTCACTGGTATAGAACCTAAAAAAGGCAGAAGTAGGAAAAATGAAATTGAGTTGACATAGAGCTTCTTTTTATCTTTCTTTTTGACTCGTTTTATTTCTAATTGCCAAATATTCTGAATGACATTCCTCAATTAAGTTTTTGGCCAATGTTATGCAATGCTCCTTTTCCTAAATACAAGTAAGGGAGAGCAATTCCCTTTGCTCTAATATTCTGATTATGTTGTATAAACAAATGTTTTTCAGTTCGAAGGTTTTGTTTATTTGAGTAGTAACTATGATCCCATTCCAGGTGGTTCTTACCTTAGATCAAGTGCAACCTTACACACGGTGTGCAAGAGAGCATGGCATTAAACACTGACAAAAATATTGTTCCAAATCTAAATTTAAAAAAGGATTTTGCATAATGATCTTTACAGCATCATCTGGGAAGAAACTAACATTTCCATTAAACTATAAAGTAATTACGTTAAGAGTTTCTGTATATATTTATTCTGAAATAGAGTCTTGCTCTGTTGACCAAGCTGAAGTGCAATGAAGCATCCATGGCTGACTGCAGCCTTAACTTACCAGGTTTAAGTGATCCTCCCAACCTAGCCTCCAGAGTAGCTAGGACTACAGGCACATGCCACCATGCCCAACTGTTTTCTATTTTTTGTAGAGATGAAGCCTTATTATGCTGCCAGGGTTGGTTTTGAACTCCTGGATTCAAGCAGCCTCCCAAAGTGCTGGGATTACAGGTGTGAGCTAACACACCCAACCTCTATTTCGTTTTGATAACATTCATTTTCAGCACTGTTGTACATTTACAGAAAGACTGAGAAGATAGGACAGAAAATCACATATGTTTTGTATCCAGTTTCCTGTGACATTTGTATGATATATTGATTATAATTAATGGACTAATATTAATACATTAACCAAAATTCATATTTTTTCAGATTTCTTTAGTTTTTATTTTGTTTTTACTTAATGTCTTTTTTTGTTATTGTTCCAAGATTCCATCCAGGATCCCATCATTTTTCAGGTATTTTATAAAATGTCCCTCGTATGAGATTTGTTTTTTTCATAATTAAACTGGAATTATGTGTTTTGAGGAAGAAAATCACAGAATTACAGTACCATTTTTATAATATTATATCAAAGGTATGTACTGTCAACATGAGTAAGTATAGATAATATGATGATAAGATTTTAATGGGAATAAAACTTATCCTGGAAACCTTGTTATTAACCTTTTTAATTAACTATAAATGAAGTCAGGTACAATTATTTTTAATTGAATAGCAACACGTACTTTTATTTTTGTTTCCAGAAAATCAAGGTTAACTCAACACACTTTTGTCCTTTAAACAACACCACAAAACATAAATCTTTGTAAAGATCTGCTTAGAAATTTTTGATGAAGATAAACTTCAAATGAAAGTAACAACACAAACAGAGCTACAATGTTATTTTTTTTTAAAGATTTCAATAGTTTTGGGTATACAGGTGGTTTTTTGGTTACATGGACATGTTCTTAGGTGATTTCTGGGATTTTGGTTCACTCATCACCCAAGCAGTGTACACTGTACCCAATTTGTAATCTTTTATTCCTGTCCTCTCTCTCAAACTTCGCCTCTGTGTCTCCGAAGTTCGTCATGTCTTTCTTACACTTCTGCATCCTCACAGCTTAGCTTCCTCTTGTAGGTGAGAACATATGATATTTAGATCTAGTTATTAATTCCTGAGTTACTTCTCTTAGTATAATGGCCTCCTGTTCTATCCAAGTTGCTGCAAAAACATTATTTCTTTTATTTTTTATGGCTGAGTAGCATTCCACAGTGTTTACATACTACATTTTCTTTATCCACTCATTGGTTGCTGGGAACTTAGATTGGTTCCACATTTTTGCGATTGTGAATTTTTCTGATATAAACATGATAAACATGTATGTGCATGTGTATTTTTAATATAATGACTTATTTTCTTTTGGGTAGATACCCAGTAGTGGGACTGCTATATTAAGAGGTAGTTTTATTTTAGTTCTTTAAGGAATCTTTATACAGTTTTGCAGAGTGGTTGTACTAGTATACAGTTCCACCAGCTGTGTAAAAACGTTCCCTTTTCACCACATCCTGCCAACATCTATTATTTTTTGACTTTTTAATTATGCCCATTCTTGCATGAGCAAGGTGGTATCTGACTGTGGTTTTAATTTGCATTTCCCTAATAATTAGTAACATTGAACATTTTTTCATATGTTTGTTGGCTGTTTGTATATCCTCTTTTGAGAATTGCCTCTTCTTGTCTTTTGCCCACTTTTGGATGGGATAATTTTTTTCTTTTGACAAGGCTGGCTTTCTGAGAGCATATGTCAAACCCTCAGAGAAACTGTATTATTTTTTCAAACTTATTTTATTCTCCTGATATTCAGAAAAGGGAAAAAGAAAATCCAAATATAACAAATATGTGGCAGGTAGGAGACACAACCCTGTAATTTTGGACCCCCAGTGAGAATAAGAGCTACAAATGGACCTGTTCTCACTCTCTACAACCACTGAGGACAGCAAGAATATTTGATTACCTTGGAGTTTGGCAATGGGTAGACACAAAAACAAATCTCTTCAGGTAATTCAAAGACATAATCTCTGCTGCCTGAATTTGTGGCACAAATTCATATGTACTGGGTATTCTTTAAAATATCAAAGAAAATATGTAGTCTGAAAATCTAGGAGGAAGACTCTTGAATATCTGAAGTGGTTATGTCTGGGTACACCTCTCACAGTATTTCTTCCAAAATATTACAAAATACTAATAAAAACAAACACAATTACACAAAATTATACCTTAAGCACAACTTTAAGACAATGGCTCTCCCAAATTTAAAACTATCAGCAAATAAACAATTCCCAGTAGGTAGTCACTCATTTCCCTGTCCCCACCAAAAGGGTTTGTGATGAGCAAGATCAGGGAGAAAAAAAAAAAAATCATGGGAAAGAGAAAAGAGGCGAGCTAGTGACAGCCTACATTTGATCTACAACCACTTCCAGAAAGAGTAAAATTACGCCCTAAATGTGGAAGTACTAATAAACCTCAGCACCAATGACATTTGGAGCTAGATGACTTCTCCTTGTGGAGGGCTATCCTATGCATTGCAGGATGTTCAGCAGCATACCTAGCCTCTATGCAATAGATACTAGTAGGAAACTTTGCTCTAAACAATCCCTGCACTTAGGTTGTGACAACCAAGAATGTTTCAATACAAATTTCAATGTTCCATGTAGGAAAAAAATTACCCCTTTCCATTGATAACCATTGATAGAGAGAAATTAAAGTTCATGAAATGTGAAGTGTTGATCTTTTAAAAACATAATTTCTGTGCTAATTTCAAAGAGAAAGATGAATGAAGTGGCATCCTTGTGTAATTGGTTGGTAGAGAAGAAAATAGTTAAAAGAGAAAAAATGTGAGGTCTTTCATGACAAAAAAAAAAAAAAAAGGAAACACCATAATTTGAAGGGCATGTAGTCTCTTTTTTTGCCTTCAAAAAAATACCCTTTAATGAACCTGGACTTTGCTATCATAAGTAAATATCATTAAACTAGAAATCCTGAATACCAGCCAAAATCGAAGAAACTGAACAGGAAACAATAAATTCACAAAAACAGATTTTAAAAATTGATAAGTGACATAAAATATGCCTAAAGTAATTAAAAATCATCCATGAGTAAAATTATCACAAAACAAAACTGTGGGATGAAACCCAAACTGAATTAAATATATTCAGTATAATTAGACATAACATAAATATGTATGTATTTAGGATAGCAAAAGTCACCTTGAGTCAGAAAAAAGTAGTGAATAAAATCAGGAAGAAATGAATACAAAGTCAATTAAACTTGAGAAAGAAATGATAGGAATAGAGAACGTGATCCTCCTTTTTTAAACTCTTTACCTGTCAAGGGACTCAGGAAAGGAAAAATAAAAGCCTCAGTGATAAAGGCTACATTGTAAGAGAAGAGTACGAAATTAAAATGTAATAAATGGCATTGAAGAAATTAAAAAGACAAGTGAGAGAATAAAATGAGATAAAGAGAGAAATAAAAATATCTATACAGAATCCTACTGTCACACATGGAATATACAATTCATTTTTCAAAAAGACATTTTAATACGTCATTCATTTAGTTCAGGGTTTCACAATTTCTGCAATAATGATTTGGACTGGATAATTCTTTCATTGTGGAAAGAGGGGTATAATCTTGTGCACTATATGTTGTATAGCAGTGGTCTTGGCCTCTAACCTTTAGATTGGAGTAACACCCCTCCCCAGTTAGCACAACAAAAGTGTATTCAGATGTCTTCCAAATGTCAATAGGGCTGGGGCAGGGATAATCATTCCTGTTTGGTAAGCACCAAATTATTGCATACATGATGAGACAGCTTGCCTTACTAGAGGTTAAGAATTAGAAATTAAATAATGCTATGTAGTCAATGGAGCAAAAAAGTGATATAAAGAAAATCAAATCAGAACTTAGCACATATGAAAAATTATTTTATGAGAAACTGGTACTACAGAATGGGGAAATGTTTCTCAATAAATGATTTTGCGTCAACCATTTATTGGAAAATACTATAAACGAAACAGGATATCTTCCTTTTCTTATTTATTAAAAATTTAATCCAAAATTACTAAATGCATAATTTTATTGATAAGTAAATATAAAATTGAAAAAGTAAAAATAAAATAAAAATGTAAACGGTAATACAAGGAATGCCATTATTATTCAAGATAGAAAAATATTTCTCAAAAAGATATAAAAATACTTTAATAATAAGATAAATAATTTGGCTACAGCTAAATAACTCCTTATATAAGGAATAATGAAGAAAATTAAGTATGAAGTCATCAAAATTTGAGATAACAGTATTTAGATGATGGATAGATAGATTGAGAGATAATGACATAGATAGAGATATTCTGACAAACAATCTAGAGAACAAATCAGAATCTGGAAAGAGTGCTTTCAGAGAAATAAGAAAAAATGAACATGCAAAAACAAACTGGGCAAATTCCTAGAACAAGCTCCTCAGAAATCATCAAACAAACATGGATGATAGTACTTGAGAAAATGAATGACTTCATCAATAATTAGGGAAATGCTAACAAAATCAAAATAGTATTAAGTGTTTGTAGGGTGTGGAAAAATAGAAACATAACAAAAACACATAGCCTTTTATTGAAATTTTACTGGCATAATCATTTCTGAAAATAATTTGAGATTATACAGAAATACTGAATTACAGCTGTTTGAGAAATGCTAAAGAAATGAAATTTTTTTATTCATCTCAATAAAATATTGTTTCACATTGTTGCCCATTCTAAATTAATCATTTCCTTTTATGAATCCTAAATTAACCAACTAACATCTGCTAAAACGTTAACTCCAGTCTTTAAGGGCCTTCATCCTATCCCATGATAAACAGAACCTAAGTTGCATTACTTCAACAATTTCAAAGAGTGTACAAGCCATATAATAAAACTGACCTTCTTTTCTCTAACCTACAGATTACTTAAAACACTTGACACACAGTATACTAAACTGTCATTACCTGGGAGTATTCTTAAGTGGTGAACAAACCACTTTTGCTCAAATTTTCTCCATCAATATTTAAGATCCAGAAATGCTACACCTTTTTATGTACCCTCTAAACTTGACAGTGTTAAAAGAAGCATTGTAAAATAATATGTATTGTAATCCTGTTTCTTGTATCTGCAGCTGGAAACATACAAGTATTATTGAAGAGTATAATGGAAAAACACATTGGGGTATGTTTATAAACAAAATACTACTGAGAAGCAAAAAAAAAAAAAATTAAAACTGAGAAACTGGGTAGTTCTACTTAGCTATGTTAAATTGTGAAAAAATATTGAGTGAAAAATCAGTCATAGAAAAATGCCTGTAGTTTAAAAAATACAGAACTAAACAGCATATTTGTATAGGAACCAAGATATTTGGGAAAAAATAAAGTGCAATGCAATTGTGAAGAAAAATATCTGAATAGTGTTTTTGTTTAATTTTTATTTTTTCAGACAAAGTCTCCCTCTGTAAACCAGGCTGGAGTGCTGTGGTGCAATTTCGGCTTACTGCAACCTCCGCCTCCTGAGTTCAAGCTTAAATAGTGTTTTTTGTTGAGGCTGTGGAAGGAATTCGGTTAGGGAGTGAGATGTTGGTGATATTTTTAAAAGAATGAATACACTGTGTTTCTTATAATGGGCTGCCATGTGGTCTGGCTCTGTTCCCATTCAAATCTCATCTTGAATTGTAGTTCTCATAATCTCCATGTGTGGTGGGAGGCACTCAGGGGGAGGTAATTAAATCATGGGGGTCCTTTCCCCCATGCTATTCTCATGATGATAAGTTCTGATGAAATCTGATGTTATAAGGGGCTTCCCCCATTGCTTGGTTCTCATTCTTCTACTTCCTGCTGCCATGTGAAGAAGGATGCGTTTGCTTCCCCTTCCACCATGATTATAAATTTCCTGAGGCCTCCCCAGCCCTATGGAACCGTGAGTCAATTAAACCTCTTATCTTTAGAAATTACTCAGTCCCAGGCAGTTCTTTCCAGGAGCTTGAGAACGGACTAACACCGGCGGTTTTTGCATTTTTGTTCTCTATGTCCCATAAAGTTTATAAATATTTTTTTAATCTAGTCAATAGTAAAGAAACACTCAAGATGAAAATATAAAATTAAAAAGAAAAAAGATATGTAAAAAGAGTATAGAAGGAAAGAACAAAAATGAGAAAAGCAGAAAGAATAGATTAGCTTATATCCTTCTTATGTGGGTTAAAAGTGATATAATTTGGGAAAACCCTTTAAAGCATAGTCACCAATTTGTGTCTTTTTTCCAGCTGCAGCATTTGCTTCCTATGCTTCATCTTATTATTCACAGGGCAATTTATAGTCAATAACTGTTGTTTGTTTTTTCTTTTTTTTGGGAGGGGGGAGGTGATACAGTCTTGTACTGTCTCCTGGGCTGAAGTGCAATGTCGAGATCTCAGCTCACTGCAGCCTCCACCTCCCAGGTTCAAGCAATTCTCCAGCCTCAGCCTCCCTAGTGGCTGGGATTACAGGTGTGTGCCACCATGCCCAGCTAATTTTCTGTATGTTTAGTAGAGTCGGGGTTTCACTTGTTGGGCCGGCTGGTCTTGAACTCCTGACCTTGTGATCCACCCACCTAGGCCTCCCAAGTGCTGGGATTACAAGTGTGAGTCACTGTGCCTGGCCCAAAAACTATTTTAAGACTGTCCATGGAACATAATGTCCTAGGTCTGCTTTCTTGCAAATATAATAAAGATGTCTCCTGGTGCCTTCTTAATGTTCTCTATTATTTGTTGACTTTCATCGTGTTTAATTGATTTCCACACTCAAGACTGTTTAAAGAGATTTCATTATTTTGAGAATACTATTTAGATGTAATGTTACCATTGTTAGAAATAATTAAATTGATATAGATTTATTTATGATAGTTTAAAAATGACAAATAATTCTGTTTTAAGACATTTACTGATCTTAAATTTAAATATGATATACAATAATCCAGTTGGATAGCTTCTCACTAAGATCAGAGTGAAGTCTCTTGAGCAACTATACCACTTCGATTAAATGCTACATTTTTCAATTCTCAAACTGTATTGGAAGAATGAAATCTTTATTTATTATAAGAAATAAAAGCAATTTGCCTGAACTTATTACAATCTGTTCAATTTATTAACCATACCTTCAAGCACAATATACTTAATAATTTATACTTTTGAAATACTGCTATGTATCTTTTATTTAAGAGAAACACAACTGCCAACTTATGGAAAAGTCATTATTCCAATTAGAAAAATACTGAAAGCCTAGAGTTCATTCAACAAACAATATTTAATTAGCAATGTGTCAAACTGCAGATACCTGTTACTATAGTATATGTTACTAAAATGAGATGTTCTTTTTTCATTGATGTAGCTGTGAAGAGTAGGTCACAAAGACCTAAATAACAATGAAATTAAGTATCCACATGGCACTGGAAGACAGCCAAAACATCCCTTTTACCATGACCTCTATAAAGAAAACATGGCATCATGTTTCAAAACAAAGCATTGAAGTTTTTGTCATTTTTATAATTGGCTTATGTACATGATTAAAAGGACCTTAACAGTGGTGAAATCACAGAGTTTATTTTCACTGACTTCTTTTAATTTAGAATTTTTAAGTAAGAGAATACCTTAATAAAGAATTTTAGTTTGTGGATTGTTTATCTGTTTTAATGCAGGTATATGATTACTATAGAAAATGAAAGCTATTACTTCTCTTACTCTTGAATAACTAATCAACATTAGTGTTAAGGAAATTTCCCAGCATGAAACAAGATAGTTATTAAAAGCAAGAAGGAAAGAAAAAGAAAGACATCTTCATAATTTATAACTATGTGATACAAATAATAATTACGTAAATATATTTTGATAGTTCACATTTTATGTATTAAACACACATCATCAGAAATGTAGGATAACATGTGCATCCAAATGTATGTATTTATCTTTTATTAAAATATATAAAATTAACATCAACAAATATATTTATTGTAAACTAGTAATTTATATACAGATATCATATTTGTATATAAACTATACCATAACTTGCAGTATGTGCATATTATAAAACGCTATACAAAATATTTTTAGAAAGAAAAAAATGAATGTAGCAAATAGAAATAAAATAATTAGATATGTCACTGGTATTGAAATTTGGATTTCAGGTAAATATTTTTATTTCAATAGGTAAGTATCAAAATAGCTGATGACAAAATGTTAATCTGAATGAGGTTGACTTAAAGTGTTTTAAGGCTGAAAGACAAGAGAAATAAAATTCACAGAAGCACAATTTGCCATTAGGAGGATCATATTAAATCTAGCACTACAGGCCGGGCGCGGTGGCTCACGCCTATAATCCTAGCACTTTGGGAGGCTGAGGAGGGTGTATCATGAGGTCAAGAGATCGAGACCATCCTGGTCAACATGGTGAAACCCCGTCTCTACTAAAAATACAAAACATAGCTGGGCATGGTGGCGCGCACCTGTAGTCCCAGCTACTCGGGAGGCTGAGGCAGGAGAATTGCTTGAACCCAGGAGGCGGAGGTTGCGGTGAGCCGAGATCGCACCATTGCACTCCAGCCTGGCTAACAAGAGTGAAACTCTGTCTCAAAAAAAAAAAAAAAAATCTAGCACTACAGAAAAATTGGATTTAGATAGACAAATTAAGATATTTTTGTAAGAAGTGATTAGAGCTTGAGGAATGTTAATTGTACAATGGGACAAGCATTAACATCAGAAAGAAATTAAATACAATAATGAAATCTTCAAAACTTGGTATGGAGGAAAGAGAGAACTTGGTGTCTATTAAAGAGAAGTAAATATTTTTTTTCAAACCAGTGATTTGACCAGGTTTCTTATCGCGTCTTTAAAAATTACAAGTATGCCTTATATCAGCTATATTCATACATTTAAATAGGCCAATGCTTATTCTTCTTCTTTTTAAATTAATGGATCTTCAGATATCTCAACACTTAAAAGTTAATTAAGTTTATATATTTTTAAGTGTTGCTTATTTCAAGAGAGGAGGAGCAAAGATCAAAGTCAGGAAAGCCAAAGGTGAGAAAAATCTAATTGTATATAGTTACGAGTGTGGGCTCTGGAGCCTGTTTTGAATCTCTGTCACCACTTCTTGGTTGCGTGATCTTAGTCAACTCTAATAATTATTCTAAATCTCTGTTTCACCATTTATCAAATCTATGTAACAATATCATTCATTTTAAAATATTTTGTGAGTATTAAATTATTAGCATATTATGGTACCTATAGCAATGCCTGTTAAATAGTAAGAGCTCAATAAATATTGACACATTGTTTTACCATGTTATTTATTGTGACAAAATCTGGATAAACCGAGCAACAAATATTGATATATTTCTGTATATGTCAACTTTTAATTCTATAAAATCAATTAACAAATGGTTTTTACCATAAAATAGCTGTCATATTTTGTAGTGACTAAGGATTTAGCAATAAATTTTTAAGGGTTTTAGGTAGAAAAAATGTCTATAAATATATGTATACCTCATCATCTCTCCCCTGCTTACATTTATATTATACTTGTTAATCTAAATTCTTGAGATCAATTTATGGGACACTATGGAAAATTGTTTTCCTTATGTTTAGATTGATCTCTGTCTGTACTTGATCACAGTCTGGCTACTACTGTCACTGGTGCTGATTTCATAATATACAGACAAATTAACAACCTAAGGACAAAATACATATCTATATTTTGTAGCCATTTATTTTCCCTGGAGTAACTGTAAAGCTTATAAAATGTCTTTTGCTACTTTTTCTCCCAAAGATGAATTTATTTGAAAATCTAAAAGAAGAAAATGACCCTCTCTGAAAACCTCACTTAGTCGCTAGCTACTGCTAGTGACCTTGTCTTCCTTGGTAGGAAGTGTTTTAGTTTTATTTACAGGTATGAGTAAGGTATGACATAGAAAAATTATTTTAAAATACATCTCATAGATTCTCAAGAATGAATGATATATACATATTCTTTGTTCCAAACTATTACTGATGCTTCAGACATAAAGAGACAGGATATTCAATTTAGAGAAACAGAACATGGGAGGCAGAAGCATGTTCCATGTTCAGCTATCCAACTCTTAAGTATTATGAAAGTCTTGTTGAGAAAACTGGCTAGCCATGTGCAGGAAGCTGAAACTGGACCCCTTTCTTACACCTTGTTCAAAAATTAACTCCAGATGGATTAAAAATTTAAACATAAGACCTAACACCATAAAAACACTAGAAAAAACCTAGGCAATACCATTCAGGATGTAGGCATAGACAAGGACTTCATGACTAAAACACCAAAAGCAATGGTAACAAAAGCCAAAATAGACAAATAGGATCTAATTAAACTTAAAAGCTTCTGCACAGCAAAATAAACTATCATTAGAGTGAACTGGCAACAAACAGAATGGGAAAAAAACTTTGCAATCTACCCATCTGACAAAGGGCTAATATCCAGAATCAACTAAGAACTAAGACAGAATTACAAGAAAAAATCAAGCAACACCATCAAAAGGTAGGTGAAGGATATGAAGAGACACTTCTCAAAAAAGACATTTATGCGGCCAACAAACATATGAAAAAAATTTTCATCATCACTGGTCATTAGACAAATGCAAATCAAAACCACACTGAGATACCATCTCACCCCAGAATGGCAATCATTAAAAAATCTGGAGACCTACAGCAGAGGGGCCAGACTGTCAGAAGGAAAACCAAGAAACAGAAATAACCTCACCATCAACAAACAGAAAGTCAATCTGAAAGATTTGAGACCCAATCTGAAAGCCAGCAACTACAAAGTCGACAGGTGGATAAATCCTTAAAGATGGGAAGAAACCAGCGCAAAAAGGATGAAAACACCAGAAACCAGAACACCTCTCCTCCTACAAGGGATCACAACTCCTCACCAGCAAGAGAACAAGGTTGGATGGAGAACGAGTGTGATGAA
>NW_016107348.1:8944254-9003376 GCF_001604975.1 Cebus imitator
AGAAAAATAAATTTCAGGCAAATTAGAGTTAAGTGTAAAATAAATGAAATATGTAATATTGGTATCAAATGCAGACATACTGTATCATTTTAAGATAGTGAAGCCTAAAAGTAAAGGAAGAAAAAAACAAAGGAATTAATGATATGCTTTAAAGAGAGAGAGAAAGAAACCTTCTGTCTCAATAGTATTTTCCTGTTAATTTTAAATACAGTCACATATAAACTGAATTTATTATTCTAAAAACAGGCTTTTACATTTCTGGCCAATTTTTCCCCATTAATATGTGCATCATTCTCTTATTGGTTGATAAGAACACTTTATATTAATGGCATTTACACTCTGTCAAATATATTGTAAATATTGTTTCTCTGTTCATCTTTTGCTATATTTTCTTCTTAATGCTTTGACATTATTTTAGCATATCTCATTATAAAGTATATAAATAAGCTTTTCAAAGAATAAACGTGCAAATACTGTAAAAAAAAAATCTGGAGACAACAGATTTGGAGAGGATGTGGAGAAATAGGAACGCTTTTACACCGTTGGTGGGAATTAAATTAGCCCAACCATTGGGGAAGACAGTGTGATGATTCCACAAGGACCTAGAAATATAAATTCCGTTTGACCCAGCAATCCCATTACTTTGTATATACCCAAAGGATTATAAATCATTCTATTATAAAGACACATGCACATGTATATTCATTACGGCACTATTTACAATAGCATACACTTGGAACTAACCCAAATGCCCATCAAAGATAGACTGGGTAAAGAAAATGTGACACATATACACCATGGAATACTATGCAGCCTATAAAAAGGATGAATTCATGTCCTTTACAGGGACATGGATGAATCTGGAAACCATCCTCAGCAAACTGAGATCAGACCAGAAACCAAACACCACATGTTCTCACTCATAAGTTGATGTTGAAAAATGAGAACACATGGGCCCAGGGAGGGGAACATCACACACTGGGGTCTGTTGGGGGATGGGGAACTAGGGGAGGGATAGCAGGGGGTAGGGAGATTGGGGAGGGATAACATTGGGAGACATGCCAGATGTAGGTGATGGGGGGATGGAGGCAGCAAATCACGACGGCATGTGTATACCTATGTAACAATCCTGCAATATCTGCACATGTACCCCAGAACTTAAAATAAAAATAAAAGAAAATCTTAAAATATCCCTCTGTGTAATGTTAGCCTTTTCCTCAGCTCACTCTGTGGAGTGAAATACTATTGGAATCCTTTTTTCAGGGTGTTATTGTGAAAGTACAATGGCAGACTGATATATTAAACCAATGTTATTTTTTTCTGTACAACATTTTATTATGTTTAGGATCCAGTACTGAATGATCATATGATTTCTTTTGGAGTTTTCATAGCAAGACCCTAAACTTAGCTTTCTATGATATGAACATACATTGTAAATTCAATTAAGAAAACTTCCCAGTAGGAGAGAGATAGGTGTTCTCCCCCACCGCCAATGTGCATGACCCCTTTGACTTGACTCTGTGGAATTAGATGACAGAAACCGCCTAAAATGGAAGAAAAAAAATGAAGCTGTACTTGAGCATAATAAGGAGTTTGAATGAATTTGTCCCTCAAAAAAAAAAAAAAAAAAGCACTTAAGAATAGAGTGAATGCTGTGAAAATTAAGGGTGTAACCAAAAGTGGATGGAAAATAAATATAAAGCAAGTTGTAATCATTAGAAAAGAAACCCACTGTGCCTCAAATTTTAGACTAGTTTCCCTTGCTAGGAGACAGAAATTAAAATGGGGCCCCACCAATGAATGAATGGATGAAGCAGGAGGAGAAGGAGGAGCAAAGCAAGGAGAGGAAGTAGAGTGGCACAGGAGACCAGGGAGAGGGAGGAAGAGGAGAAAACAACCAGACATCACTCAAATGATTTACATTTTTAAGTAATGAAATATAGTCAACATTTTGAACGCTATTTTAACAAGAAAATGAGACAAATACATTTTCATATATTGAATAAGCCACAGATTAGCTTCCAGATTTATGGAATGATATTTGAAGAAAAATAATGGTACTTAAACATAAACGAGGTGAAAGCAGCTGCTGAAGAGACTTCCCTCATTATTCTAGCAAGAATCCAAAGCACTTCAAGTATCTTTATGGAATGAGATTGGGAAACATCACCTCTCTACAGTTTTCTAATGATGAGCTCCCCAGGTGACTGACACTGAAAGGAGATCTCTGCTCTCCATTTCCTATTTTGATATTTGTCTTTTGATTTCTAGAAGCAGATAGCAGATATTTTTACACTACTTGTTTCTAAAAGTGGTTATTACTAATCTGTAAAATATCAATGCCATATTTACCCACAGCACCTGTTAAATTTTCTATTCCTAAGACTACCTTCTGGGCTCTGATTGATAACTTTTAGGTAGAATCTAAGGGTGACTGATAACTTTTAGATAGAATCTAAGGATGTGACTATCCTGAGAATACTTATGTTTAAGACAAATTGGTTTATTATGGCAATAAATCATTAAAGGAATTTAATATTCCAATTCAAATATCAAATATTGATAATTTCTAAACATTAAAATTTTGTCCCTTTAACATATTTAGGACCTTTAACAATTTTTTTGGTGTTGAGAGAATTTGACATATCTCAAGTATAAATAAGGTTTGAGCTATTTTTGAATTTAACCAAGATAGAAAGCAAATTCTTCACTTTAGAGAAACCCAGTAAAAAATAATGCTTAATCTGTCATCACCAAGGAAAATATGTCTTTCTAAATTTGTAATTGTGTTACCTTCTTGACAATTATTAATGTATTTAATCAAAATTACTAGACATAATTTAAATCATTTCTCTTACTGCTAAAACAAAATTAAAATAAATTTGTAGTAGTTTTGGAAATAACTATTTATAAAATAATGCAGTATGTCTTAATATAACATTCATTTTTAATAGGATATAATAAAGTCTAGAAAAATCATTATGCCATGACTATTGTAAATAATTATCATTATGTTATAAACTGAAATAATTGAAACTATAATCTCTGTACTGACATTCCTTTTGGGCAACTTCCTTGAAAAAGGCTTTAATTTCCAAGTAGGAATGAATTGTACTAAATCATAAATCCTTTCAAGGGACACACTGTGACAGTTTTGGTTGATAATAGTAAAAATATATTTACAAAAACAAAAGTTCAGATATGATTTTCTCACTTTTATTAAGACCTTTACTTAAATTTTTTAAAAAATTGGAGTATATTTTACCTAGGTTTCAATATAGCCACATTTTTTGATGGTGGTGGTATTCTAGTAGCTGCAGTACCTTCACGTTAGAATATAATTGGTGTGTATTCGAGCTGGTTCTCCATAGCCAATTGTGTGCATCTCCTACCAACTACCCAACTACGTGTTCAGGGACATCATATTTGATCATGTTAGTTTGAAAACAATCATACTGGGATTATTTACACTACGGAAATTGGAAATGCTAAATTATATTCCACTCTTTTACTCTCTGATGGCTGGTTTACCAGTGCATTCTACATAGATGTATGCATTCTCTGTACATATTTGCAACATACCAATTTTGTAGAACTAATGATTACTTTTGTTGTTTAACTTGTTAAATAAGAAATATAAAACTTCGTGATGCCTCAACAGAATTATAGAGTTTTACTCTATTTGAAACTCTAGAATAATTTTTACTTTATTTTCAAAATCAGCATTGTGTGTCTTTTCAAATTTTATTTCCTAGCCCTGGTTTTAAAATAACTAGATGTTTATATGTTTTAATGCTAATATGGATAGAAATTAGACTGCATTATCATATTTTGTCCAAAAATTACAATTAAATTTAGAAATTCTCTCACAGGTTCACTAATATTATTATGGTCCTCACAAATTGTATTATTTCAACACTCATTTTATGGATGTTAATAATATCTTGTTTTGATACTATTTTAACTATTGAGGCTATAATGGTAAACAAGGCCATATTCAGATACCATATGTGAACAATTACAATAATAGAGATGCTAAAACAGAAATTTAGAAATCAAGCAGGAGGAACACAAAACCTATTCAAAGAAAAGTGTTATTTAATTGAGTTGTAAAGAATGGATTGGAGTTAGCTAATAAAAATATATTGGGAAGAGAGTTTCAAAGAGAACATTGTGAAATTTAGGCAAAGAATCATAATGCATTTGAAGAACTGGAAAAACTCCATTACTACCAGAACATAAAACCTGAAAGGAAAAAGGGCAGTAAATTACTTTTACATTAACAAGGGGAGACTATGTCCAGGATTTTAAATGATTTTAAAAGTGACTAAAAATGACTACAATTTGGAGTTTGGGTAAAATTACTCAGAATCTAATGAGGAATATAATCAAAATTACTCTGAATCTAATGTCGACAATAATTAAAGGCAAACACTGAAAATAGAGAAACTACATAGGATGTATTTTTGTAGTAATCCAAGTCAAAAATTAAATGAATAAAGGGTATCTGATGAAATGAAAATGCTGTATTAGAAATACTGCAAGGTTAGAATCAGTGGCTAGCACTGCAGGGCAGAAAACCTAAGGCAGACATTTGGCTAGGGGTATACATATAAATATTTTAGAAGTGATAATTAAAATTATGTGAGCTGATGTGTTTTATGGGAAAGTTGAAACATAAATGAAAAGTCAAGGATAAAGCTGTGAAGAATGCCATTTTAAAGAGATAGACAAGAGAAAAAATCCAAAGGGCATAGAAAGTGGCATAGACAGAAAAAAATGAATAAATCCACCAGGCGCTGGAAAAGAAGGGAAGGGAATCAAGACTACTTACACAGAAAAAGGGGAAAATCCTTTATATTGAGTGTGGGAATTAGGAAGAAAGAACAGACAAAAGACTATTATGTGAGAAAATAAAAAAATGATGTGAAAAAAAGGAGAAGAAAGCAAGCAAATTTGTCTATATTACTAGGTATCTGGATTTAATGAATATTACTAGGCAATATTAAGTTTGCTTAATGACAGGTAGGAGCAAACGTGGGAATTGCAGGAGGGAACGTTTTTGAGGATATATATTTTCATATTATTGCTATAGTTAAAAAAAAGTGAGAGGTAAAGGATGCTGTTTGTTTTTGGAATTTGTTTACATTGAAGAAATTTGAGAATATGTATGTGCAAGTAAGAACAGATCAATAGAGGAAATATACAATTATTTGGGATTGATTAAATGATGTTCTTGAAAAGGGAGGAGGGAAGGGAATCAAGACTATATATATGGAAGAAGGAATGAACCCTTTATATTGAGACTGGGAATAGGAAGAAAGAACAGAAAAACGACAAGTTTCTTTTATATTTATTTTTGGAAGTGAGATTTAAGACATGTCAGTGTCCTGAGATTTTTCTTTTTAAGTCAACACCAGTTCTTTTTGTGCAATCTATGTTGGCACACAGAAATAAATCTAGGTAAGGAAAAATGTATAAAAGGATTAAGGATAATGCCACAAAGAATGAATAAATTTTGATATTTTTTATATTGGGAAGTGAGATTTGTTTCATTTTATATATCATCTGTTCCTTCATTAAACTGGATGCAACATATTTTCTTTTCTCTCTAAGAACATTAATATTTTTCTTATATCCTAAGAACATCTCCCAGGTTTCCTTAAAATTTTTTTCAATTGGTCTCAGTCTTTCTTCTTATGAACTTTTCTTCAAATGTTTGGCGATACATTGCTCGTAATGTCCACAAAATGATTCAGGATTTCTGGGTGTTGCTTTGATTTAGTGGCTAGCAGTCTTTATATCTTTACCACAGACAGGGATATTGACTGAGCTATTTAGTTTGTTAACCTTGAACTTTTTTTTTTCTTTAGTGTCTTAGGTTGCCCAGAAAAAAAACATTTCATTTTTCTCTATTTAAAACAAGATTGTCTATCATGGCACAAAGTGAAGGAAAGGATCAGACTTTAGTCTTCTATATTTAGACTGCTTTTTTTCTAATTTCCTTGCTTTCCTTTCTTCCCTTCCTTCCTTTCCTTCCCTTCTTTCCCTTCCTTCCTTCCTTCCTTCCCTTTCATACAGTACATATTCAATCATCTATCATGATGAATGGGAAACTGTGGCAATCTACTGTGGAAACTTTGGGAATCTACCTACTATTTCAACAGACTTTCAGGCAATTTTCCTGTTTCTAGCACTACCGCAGCCTCACGTTCAGAAGCACTTGGTAATATCCATTCTTCAGTCTTGCATATTTCTAACTCTGCCAAAAGCAGTTTCCTTTCAGTATTTGGGTTTGTTCATTTCAGTTATCATATATCCATCTGCCTTTCAGTTTTGAAAATTATGTTCCCGTCCTATTTTTTAACCTCTTCTGGGTGCCTGTGAAATTATTGCCTTAGAAAATCTTTTCCATTGATTTTATTATTTTTTGAGGAAAGAACAGGAAAAATTAATCTGTCCCATCTTAAATATTACACAAAAGTGCTATGCTATTGTTTAGACTGCATAAGAACAAGCTTGCAAAATGACTAATTTATTGCTTATTCATTTGAGCATATTTTTCTCCTGTCTCTCTCTCATTATATGTTTTTCCTCAGTTAAAATTCTGCATATTTTCATAGTCTACATGTATCTTTGTTAATATCTGAAAGTTTTACAAATGTTTTTTCTTAGGATAATTATTTTGAATACTATTCATAAATTACATGTATGAGCTTTTAGTATTTTAAGCAAACTAACCATGTGTTAGTACTTGGAATTTTCCATATTTCTGCTAATTTTATTATATTCTTAAGGAAAAATATGTATGAGTTTTTCTGAACAGCCTGACCTTTACAGAAGCATTTATCATGAAAATTATTCTGTAATTGTACCATTTTCTTCTCAATCACAGAACAACATATGTAACTATACCACTGAATTTTAAAGTGTTCATAAACATTGCCCCAAAGTATTACTAATTTAGGCTCATTTAGCATAATTCACTAAGATTTGTGGAGATGGCTTATTTCCAGGTCCAACATTTTTCATGAATGTTCTAACATGCCCTTTGTGCTGTATAGCAATCATGCAGAGGACTTCCCACACAAGGTGCTTTATTCTAATATTCACTTGGCACATTCTCAGATATAAAATTTCACTCTTTACTGAAAGTGGACTTTATATCTTCTTTGCCTTTTTTGTTTACATATTTTATGGTCACTGCTTATGAACTCACATCATTAAAGAAAAGAGGGGGAAATCACTAGTTATATTTGCAATAAATAAATTTGCTACATAATAATGTATAGTTTGAAATTCTTTGTGCTTATCATAATTTTCCATGTTTCTGATCTTTCCTGTGAATATGTTGTGCCAGAACATTATCTGAGCTTTAACTTTTGACTCAAAAGCCACCACTTATACTTTATTTTCCCTCAATAAATTGGCTGAAAATCACACCTTTCCCTTTTCATGCATTCACTTAATGTTGTCTTAGGCCATTTGAGCTGTGATAATAAAATACCTCATACTTGGTAATTAATAAATCATTGAAATGCATTTCTTCTTACAATACTGCAGGCAGGGAAGTCTAAGCATAAGTCACCAACAGATCTAATGTTTGAGAAAACCTTGTTTGCTGCTTCATAGATGGCAAAGCTTGCTGCATTATCACGTAGTGAAAGGGACAGAAGAGACTAACTTGCTCCTGCAATCCTTTTGAAAGTGCACTGACCTTCCTGAGCAGAGGGCCCTCACAAAAGATCTCACCACTTAATACTATTGCATTCGAGATAATGTTTCAACATAAATCTTGGAGGAACACAAACCATAGCACATGACAATCATCAGTTAAAACATGTACTTTAAAAAACATACACAGAATAATATCAAATTGTAGGGCATTTTATAATAGAAAAAAATTTTGACAAACATACATAATCACTGCTGTTAAATATTCTTCTAATTTATTGTAAACTACCTTATATGATTATGAATGTTCTTTCCCTAGACCTTTTGGATTGTTCCACAATTGATTTTTGTTAGTTAACTCACCACAGAGCAAAGGTTATACAAATAATTACCTAATCTAGTTCTGGAACATACAGCAGCATACTCATATTGAATAGAATAGATAGGTATATTAGGAATAAAGGCATCATGTCTGCCTTACATAAAACTCTTGCATTTCAGGTGCTTTCTTCCTCTAGCAAATCAGCCACTGAAATCCTGTTCATTTCCATTTTTAACTTAAACTCCAGGAAAGCTCTAAAATAATTTACTGAGCATGAATTTGCCAAATATTATTGCTATAAAAACAATCAACCAAAGAACTAAGTCACCAAATGAATTTTTTGATTATTTCTTTTTAGTTGATCACTAAAATTTTGTCTTATAACAATGTTTCAATTAGTTCAATATGTCTCTGCCCAAGTTGCTTAAGTGTTTCTAATATATTTATTTAACATATTGATGAAGGTAGTTGAAAACTATTTAATTTTTTTCTCCATATTCACAGTAAATTTTCACTTTGCCCTTTTAATTTTAGAAAGGCAAAATGATCATTTCTTTACATCTTTACATTCTTTACATCTGTTTGCAGTGAAAGATAATGTGTATGAGACATTGTTCCAGTCAATGGAAGGTAGAAATAAATCACTGAATGGCTTCTAGCATTTTTTTTTTAATAGACACACTGAACTGAATTCTCTTTTTGTCTATGTTGCTTCTTTACCCACCACCATTTTATTCTAACTAAACAGACAACCTACCTGAGTGTACAATAGTCCTCTTACAAGGATGAAAATAAAAGCCCTTTGATACTAGTGGTGGACCAGAAATTAGAAGGATCTAGATTCCTAATCATATTGTTCAGTCACTTCTCAGTGCCAGTTTATAATGAAAAGTCACCACCTTATCTGTTTAAGGTATTATTATCCCATCTTTTTAACTGTAAAGAACATGTGTTTTTCTTTTGTTTTTGCCTTTACCAGTTTCTGATCTTTCTCTTTTACAAATATTTACATACTTTTACATAATTTATTAATATTATTCATTGTTTCATGATGTTTGAAATTCTTCCATATATTTTTGTCTGTTAATGTCGTCTATTTCTTACATTCTTTCTCATTTTATTTCTTTATAAGGTTATTTATCTCTGGATTGAATTTATTAGTACAGGATAAATTATAAGTTTTCTGATTACATTAATTATTGGGTTATTTTCAATAGTAGAAAAACTGCTATTTGCCTTATCTGCAAGTATTTAATATCATTTTATTGCAATTTATACATATTTTATCTCTTATTTAAATTTATACATATTATTAAATTTGAAATATTTCTAGATTTAAATTTTCTAACAAACATATTCCTTTTATTCTTATTACATTTCACTGTCATATCTTAAAGTCATTTTTACTCTATTTTCAAAATAATGTATTTAATTTATCTAACTCTATCTGCCATTTAAAAAGTTTATTACATGTACATAATTTTTATAAGACCATGTCAATCAGGCCAGAAGTCAATAATTTCTAAGTGTAGAAATGTCTTCAGTCCCTCCTCTAAGGGTCCACAACTTGTCTATACAGGCAATTTTAAAGTCACCTATAAACTCGGCTAATGAATTTGGTGTGTATCCTATAACTACAGGAAGCTGACCAAAGTTAGCTTTTCATCTGAAAAGTGATATCTTTCACTGATTTAAGACACAGTTTCTTTCCAGGATTCTCTAGGGTATTTGATTTAAGAGTTATTTATATATTTTAAACACTACATTTTCCCAATAATGAGGGAACGTGTTCTCTTTCCAGGGTCCACAAGGGGGTGTAGTTTTAAGGACAAGAACTTCCCAGCGCCATACCACCTATGTCGCTCTCCATCCGGGGGATGTAACGGTGTATGTCTAAATTTCATGGGCGAAGAAAGAAGCTTAATCACTCTAGCGAAAGTTCTAAGGAACTCCTTTCATTGGCCCAACGTCTTAGAAAAGGTGGGGGTTCCTCCCAGGTTAGAAGTCCCCTTCTTCCACACCCCTTTGGACTCCATGTTTGGGTCCCTTCCACGTACACTCCCTTCGTGGAAGCCGTCTTTCTCTCTCCTGGATTTCCCCTCTGGGGTCCCCTTCCACACTCTCTCGTGGAAGCCTGTCTTCCTCCTAAACTCCATCTCTCTGTTCCCTTCCACTCAGTGTGGAAGCTGCTTTCCTCTCCTGGATTCTATCTTTCTGGATTCTCCCACTCAGTGAGAGTTAACTGTTTCTCTCTCCTCCTTTTTCTCTCTCTCTAAATAAATCACTCTCTACAAACACTTTTGAGTCAGGCATTTACTGCGCTCTGCAACATGGTCCCCTCTCTCATTCCTGAGAGGGCAGGAGACCAAGAACCTAGAGAAATGTCCTCTCAGGGGAGCTGAGGGCACCCTGAACCCCTGAACCCCAATATTACAATAACAGTGGTAATATATGTTATTTAGATCAAATGATTTGGAAATACAGATAATATAACATTGATTCACTGGTCATAATGAAAAACTATAGGAATTATCATATCAACCCTGCCACATACTCAGATTGTCTCAATCTAAGTTATATAGCCTTAATGTGTGCATACATGAGGAATATTCCCTTTACTTATCTCTTACACTACAGTTTGTCATCTGAATAATGATTATCCATGTAAAATCATTTGAAGATGAAAAGAATTGAATGGGTTTCCTAGCTGTCTTGGTGGTATATCCACCTACCTCTTATTTTGATGCTTGTGGCTCAAATGTGATAGTTTTTTTCATATGTTGCCCATGAGTCCCATTTTTGAGCCATTTTGACATCCTTTTCTTCCTCTTGAAAAAGGGTTACTCTAAGCTAACAAGAGGGCTATGTACCACTATATCATCTGGAGAAGTTTTTCTGCTAGCAACTGCTTAGTTTAATCAGGATTCTCATGAACTCTGGAAATCATATTATGTTCATTACATTTACTGCATATCTTTTTGTTTCACCTTGTGATTTCTGCAATTTCATAAAAACAATCTATTTCCTTTTGATGAAATTGGTAGGTATTATTTTACCCAGCTCCAATACCCAAATGACATTTATTTAGTTTATATTGTCTTCCAAGAAAGCAATTTTGAGCAGAATTTAATTTGAGAATTTTCTTCATGATTACCTCCCATTGACAGAGACATTTTAGGTTAACAATGCATTTCAAAACTTCATAAATTATAATACATACTGTGGTGAACCATTGAAATATCAGAAGAAAAAAAACCACACTTAAACATTTTAATCCCCAGTATTATAAACTTTAGTATATCCATTAATTAAATATTTTGATATTTTTAAAATTCACTGTTAACATAAAGGTGACCAGTCATTTTAACATCTAATAACTTATATTAGAAGTTAGAAAGCATATTTAAAACAAAAAAATAATTTTTATAATTAAATGGTTAATATCTCATTAGTATTTATTTCTAATAATAAATGCATAAACAGAAGCTTATCTCTTAATGTAGATATGATAAAATCAGCCGTGAATTATACTAGCTTTTCTCTATGAAGGATTTTAGCTATGCAACACTACAATGGAATTAATTTTTGTATATCTATTGGAATTAATTTTTGTATGTCTATTGAAAGATTGCTTCTGTTCTTAACAGATTAAAGATTTCTTGCTATCTGCAGACTTAAATCATGTCTTTTATAAGGTATGAAAATAAACACGGACATACAAAAATGCAGTTATGCCTTGTGATGGTTAATACTGAGTGTCAAGTTGATTGGATTGAGGGATGCAAAGTATTAATCCTGGGTGTGTCCGTAAGGTTGTTGCCAAAGGAGATTAAGATTTGAGTCAGTGGCTGGGAAAGGCAGACCCACCCTTAACCTGGGTGGGCACCATCTAATCAGCTGCCAGCATGGCTAGAGTATAAAGCAGGGAGAAAAATGTGAAAAGACTAAACTGGCCTAGGCTCTTAGCTTACATCCTCCTCCCATATCAGATGTTTCCTGCCCTGGAACATTAGACTCCAAGTTCTTCAGTTTTGGTACTCAGACTGGCTCTCCTTGCTCCTCAGCTTGCAGAGGGCCTATTATGGGACCTTGTGATTTTGTGAGTAAATACTTAATAAACTCCCTGCTATATATATATAAATATATGCATATATGTATATATACATACCTGTACATACATGCGAATGTACACATATATACATTTACAAATATGTATATATACACATGTACATATTTGTATATGCATATATGTATATGTATTTGTATTTGCATACATGTACATATACATGCATGTACATATTTGCATATGTGTACAAATGTGTATATACATATGTATACATGCATGTATATGTGTGTATATGTATGTATACATACATATAAAAGGGAGTTTATTAAGGATTTAAAGGGGATTATATATATAACTCAATTTCTAATAGTATAGAGAAAACTGATAGATCTTGGCATGAAATATTAGAGAATTCTGCAAATCAATGCATTTGACACTGCGTTTGACCTGATTCACTGCTCATGAGAGGCAAAGAGTTTAGTAACTATATACATAATTCCTTTGACCATATGTGGAGAACCAAGGAATATAATTAAGCTGGTTGGTTGCTCCTAAGTTCAGTAGACAAAATGATAAAAGCAAATAATGAAGTCAGGAATTCTATCTCTTGGCTTCAGAAGCAGACACTTAGCCTCAAATCTTCTAAGATTACCCTGAGTGAGAGTCTTATTTCCTGTAATTGTGGAAGAACAGACAGGAGCTCTTATCATCTGCAACAAAAAGTATATGTACAGCCTTGCCAGGTGTCTACTGTTATGAGGGCATTAATTGGAAAAAAAAATGGGGCCCTGCAGCTTGTTATGGAGATGTGTGGGAGGACTCTGATGAAGGTGGGGACACTGAGTTTGTAAACTCTGATAAACCTTTTTTGCCAGAAGGAACAGCTTTCCCATCCCCAGTAGTGGCAACATGCTGCCAATAGCCTTTCCATGTTTGTCTGAGAAGGTGAACACTGCACTGCCTGAGGCAGCATTAATGGCTTCCCCTGAGGAAGTTTCCAGGAAGGATAATGTTGATTCTCTTTAGGAGTAATCCCCAAAACCCCTGTTTGCTTCGACACCTGTAACTAGACTAAACTCCTAATGGGCCCCTAGAAGTGAGGTTGAGAGTGTGACCCATGAGAAAGTGCACCACAGTAGAAAATGACTCCTTGAGTTTTCTAATTTACATAAACATAAATCTAAAGAACAGGCATGGGAATGGATATTAAGGGCGTGGGATAATTGTGGAAGGCACATAGAGTTGGATCAGGCTGAATTACTGATTTTGGTCCGCTAAGTAGGTCTCCACATTTAATGTTGCAGCTCATGGAGTTAAAAAGGGTTCTAATAGTTTATTTGGTTTGTCAGCTGAAATATGGATTAAAGGATGGTCCACTGTGAGTAAGCTGGAAATGCCTGATTCCATTTGGTTTAATGTAGAGGAAGGGTCCAAAGGCTTAGGGAGATTTGGAAGGTAGAATGTATTAGTCACTTTAGACCTACTCTTTCCAGCTTAGAGGGTCCAGAAGACGGACTCTTGACAAATGCCTTGTGAGGGCAGCACCTGCATCTTGGAAGAACCCTGTAATTGCCCTTCTCTGCATGTCAGATCTAACAGCGGGAACCACAGTCAAACAACCACAACATTTAAATACAATGGGAACATATTGCTTTTGAGGTGGCAGCAGCCATCAAAAGCAAGGTAGGTGCAAATACTGGAATAGACAGCAGAGGCAAAACAACAGTCAGAATACTCTGGCTTACGCAGAGCTCAGGCATTGGCTAATTAATCACAATGTTCCTAGAAGTGAAATTGACAGAAAGCCTACTGCATTCCTACTTAATTTATATAAGCAGAAAACTTCTAGGTCTAATGGACAAAAGAATAATTTGAATTACAAAAGTGAGAATCATGGCCCCTCAATCAATTTCCAGACGAGCCAGTTTACAGAAACAGAACCTCTTGAATGAAGGAGAGGCAAGGTTCCCTTGATGAAGACCCCACTACACTACCGAGAATTTATGCTGTTAATCTTTCTCCCATTCTTCCCCAAGGAGACCCATGGTCTTTTAACAGGGCAACTGTGCATTTGGGAAATGTAAATGATTAGACATTTTGGGGACTATGGGACACTGGCTCTGAGGAGACACTGATTTCAGGGGACCCAAAATGTCATTGTGGTCCTCCAGTTAAAGTAGGGGCTTATGGAGGTCAGGTAATTAATGGAGTTATAGCTCAGGTCTGACTTACATTGGATCTGGTTGGTCCCTGGACTCATCCTGGGGTCAATTACCCAATGTCAGAAGGCATAGTTGGCACAGATATACTTAGTAGCTGGTAGAACCCTGACAATGGCTCCTTGACTGGTAGGGTGAGGGCTATAGTGGTGGGAAAAGCCAAATGGGAGACATTAAAGCTGGATCTACCTAGAAAAATAACAAATAAAAAACAATACTGCATCACTGGAAGAATTGCAAAGATTAATGCACCATCAAGGACTTGGGCGACTCAGGGGTTGCGATTCCCACCACATTCCCATTCAACTTTTCCATTTGGCCCGTGCAGAAGACAGATGGATCTTGGAGAATGACAGTGGATTATCATAAACTTAACCAAGTGGTGACTCTAATTGCAGTTGCTGTACCAGGTGTGGTTTCAGTGCTTGACTAAATTAACACACCTCCTGGCACCTGGTGTGCAGTCATACCAGGCAAATGCCTTTTTCTCCATTCCTGTCCATAAGGCCCACCAGAAGCAATTTGCTTTTACCCAGAAAGTAGATTCCTATCTTAGGGGTATACTAACTCTCCGGCTTGGTGTCACAATCTTATTCGGAGAGACCCTGATCACTTTCTGCTCACACAAGATGTCACACTGGTCCATTACATTGATGATGTTATGCTTATTGGATCCAGTGAGTAAGAAGAAGCAAACACACTGGATTTATTGGGGAGGCATTTGTGTGCCAGAGGATGGGGAATGAATACGGGACCTTCTACCTCAGTAAAATTTCCAGGGGTCCAGTGGTGGGGGCCTGTGGAGATATTCCTTCTACGGTGAAAGATAAGTTGCTGCATTTGAGCTCTCCTACAACCAAGAAAAAGGCAAAATGCCTAGTGGGCCTATTTGGATTTTGGAAGCAACACATTCCTTATTTGATTGTGTTATTCCAGCCCATTTATCCAGTGACCTGAAAGGCTGTCTGTTTTGAGTGAGGTCCAGAACAGGAGAAGGCTTAGCAACAGGTCTAGGCTGCTGTGCAAACGGCTCTGCAACTTGGGTCATATGACCCAGCAGATTCAATGGTGCTTGCTTGAGGTGTCAGTGGCAGATAGGGATGCTGTCTGGAGCCTTTGGCAGGCTCCCAAATGTCAATCACAGCAGAGATTTTAAAGCAAGGCCCTGCCATCTTCTGCAGATCACCGCTGTTTCTTTGAGAGACAGCTCTTGGACTGTGACTGGGCTTTGGTGGAAACAGAATGTTTAATGTTGGGTCATCAAGTCACCATGTGACCTGAACCGCCTATCATGAACTGGGTGCTTTCTAGCACCCATCTAGCCATAAAGGAGGAATGCACAGCAGCATTCCATCATCAAATGAAAGTGCGATATAAGTGATCCGGGTCAAGCAGGTCCTGAAGGCACAAGTCAGTTACATGAAGCGGTGGCTTAAATGCCCTTGGTCTCCACTCCTGCCACCCTGCCTTCTCTCCCCCGGCCTGCACTGATAGCCTCTTCGGGAGTTCCCTGTGATCAGTTGACAGAGGAAGAGAAGATTAGGGCCTGGTTCATAGATAGTTCAGCATGATATGCAGGCACCATCTGAACGTGGACAGCTGCAGCACTCCAGCCCTTTCTAGGACATCCCTGAAGGACAGTGGTGAAGGGAAATCTTCCCAATTGGTAGAATTTCAAGCAGTGCACATGATTGTGTCCCTTGCATGGAAGGAGAAATGGCCAGATTTGTGATTATCTACTGATTCATGGGCTGTAGCCAATGGTTGGGCTAGATAGTCAGGGACTTGGAAGAAGCATGATTGGAAAATTGATGACAAGGAAAATAGGTGAAGAGGTGTGTGGGTGGACCTTTCTGAGTGGCCAAAAACTGAGAATATTTGTATCCCATGTGAGTGCTCACCAACAGTGACCACAGAGAAAGATTTAAATCAAGTGGATAGGATGCCCTGTTCTGTGGGCACTACTCAGCCTCTTCCCTCAGGCACCATGAACAAAGTAGCTATGGTGGCAAGGATGAAGGATATGCATGGGCTCAGCCACATGGGCTTCCACTTACCAAGGCTGAACTGGCTATGGCCACTGCTGGCTATCCAATTTGCCAGCAGCAGAGACCAACACTGAGCCCTCAAAATGACACTATTCCTCAGGTTGATGAGCCAGCTACCCAGTGACAGGTTAATTATATAGAACCTCTTCCATCATGAAAAGGGAAGTGGTTTGTCCTCATTGGAACAGAAACTTACTCAGATATGGGTTTACCTATCCTGCATGCAATGCTTCTGCCAAGACTACCATTCATGGACTTACAGCTTATCCACCATCATGGTATTCCACACAGCATTGCCTCTGACCAAGGGACTCACTTTACAGCTACAGAAGTGTGGCAGTGGGCTCATGCTAATGGAATTCACTGGTCTTACCATGTTCCCCATCATCCTGAAGCAACTGGATTGATATAACAGTAAAATGGCCTTTTGAAGTCAGAATGACAATGCCAGCTAGGTGGCAATACTTTGCAGTGCTGGGGAAAAGTTCAATATATAGTACTATTTCTGCCATAACTAAGATTCACAGGTCCAGGAATCAAGGTGTGGAAGTGGAAGTGGCACCCTTCACCATTATTCCTAGCTATCCACTACAAAAATTTTTGGTTTCTATTTCCACGATATTACATTCTGCTAGCTAGAGGTCTTAGTTCCAGAAGATGGAATGTTGCTACCAGGAGGCACAACTGATTTCATTAAACCGGAGGTTAAGATTGTCACCTGGACACTTTGGTCCCCTCCTGCCTTTAAGTCAATAGGCTTAAAGGGATGGAGTTACAGTGTTGGCTAGGGGTATTGATCCAGACTATTAAGAAGAAATCAGTCTGCTACTTCACAACAGAGGCAAGGAAGAATACTCATGGAATACAGGAGATCCATTAGGATGTCCCTTATTATTACTATGCTCTGTGACTAAGGTCAATGGAAAACTACAACAGCCCAATCCAGGCAGGACTACAAATAGCCCAGATTCCTCAGGATTGAAGGTTTGGGTCACTCCAACAGGAAAGAAATTCATGACCTGTTGTGAGGTGCTTGCTGAAGGCAAAGGTAATACAGAATGGGTAGTAGAAGAAGGTAGTCATCAATACCAGCTATGAGCATGTGACCAGCGGCAGAAAGGAGGACTGTGATACTGTAATTGTCTTAGGCTAAAGTTAATGAAGAAGGAAAAAGACTTGAAAACTGAAAATTATGAATTATTGCTGATGAAAATATAAAAGGCAAAGACAAATGGAAATATAGTCCTACATAATGAATTGGAAAAAATCCATATTGTTAAAATGTCCATACTATCTAAAGTTATCTACAAACTCCATGCAATCTTATCAAAATCCCACTGAATTATTTACAGAAATCGGAAAAAAATAAAAACACTAATATTTATATGTAACCACAAAGGTATCCAGCTAAAAGCATCCTGAGCAAGAAGAATACAGCTGAAGGAATTACACTTCCCTTTGTGTAAATACACTACAAAGGGAAAATAATCAAAACAGTATGGGACTAAAATAGAAACAGACATATAGACCAATGGAACAGAATAGAGAACCCAGAAATAAATTCACGTATTTATGGATAATTGATCGTCAACAAGGGTTTTAAGAACACACAATGGGGAAAAGATAGTCTCCTCAATAAATAGTACTGGGAAAACTGGATATTTACATGAAGATGAATGAAAGTAGATCATTATCCTACACCATATACAAAAATCAACTCAAAACGGACTAAAGAACTAAATATATGACCTGAAACATAAAACTACTCAAGAAGACATAGGAAAAACATGCATGCCATGGACTGGGTAATAATTTTTTTTAATATAATCCGAAAGCCACAGATAACAAAAACCAAAATAGAGAGTGGTATTACATCAACATAGAATAATTCTACACAGAAAAAGAAGCATTCAATACAGAGAAGAGACATTCTATGGAACTGGAGAAACTAATTTCAAATTATATGTCTGATAAGAGGTTAATATAAAAATTTGTAAAATATCTGTATATTTTTATAAAAAGAAACTAAAAACTCAATTGGAACAATGGGCAAATTCCCTGAATAGACATTTTCCCATGTAAGTTATAAAAAGTTCTCAATGACATTAAGCATCAGAGAAATGCAAATCAAAACCACAATGAAATACCACCTCACACGTGTTAGAATACCTCTGATCAAAAAGACAAAAGTTAATAAATGTTGGTGAGGGCATGCAGAAAAGGTAACTCTGTATACTGTTCTTAGAAATCTAAATTCACATAGCCCATATTAAAAAAAACAATATGGAGGGTCCTCATACAATTAAAACAGAGCTACCATATGACTCAGAAGCCCCAATTTGGCTATAATCCAAAGAAAATGAAATAAGTATGTTGAAGAGATGTCTGCACTCCCATGTTCATTGCTGCATTATTTGCAATAGCCAAGATGTGGAAACAACCTGAATGACCATCAACAGACTAATAAAGAAAACTTGTTGTATATATGTGGATACATAATGGGGTATTATTCAGTGTTAAAAAAGAAGGAACTTTTGGCATGTGCTTTTTTTTGGAGCACGTGCTAACTAAAATAAACCAGACATGGAGAGACAAACACTGCATGATCTAACCTATATGGAATGTAAAATAGCCAAACTCATAAAAGCTGAGAGTAAAACAGAGTTTGCCAAATTAGAGGGTAAGAAATGGAGAGATATCAGCCAAAGGGTACAAGGCATCAACAACACAAAATGAATACCTTCTGGAGCTTTAATATACAGCAGGTTGACAATACTTACCAAAAATGTAGTTGGTCAGAGTGTAAACTAGTTCAACCATTGTGGAAGACAGTGTGGCGATTCCTCAAGGACCTAGAAATAGAAATTCTGTTTGAATGAGCAATCCCATTACTGGGTATGTACCCAAAGGATTATAAATCATTCTATTATAAGGACACATGCACACATATGTTCATTACAGCACTGTTTACAACAGCAAAGACCTGGAACAACCCAAATGCCCATCGACGATAGACTGGGCAAGGAAAATGTGGCACATATACACCATGGAATGCTTTGCAGCCATAAGAAAGAATGAGTTCCTGTCCTTTGTAGGAACATGGATGAATCTGGAAACCATCATTCTCAGCAAAGTGACACAAGAACAGAAAATCAAGCACCACATGTTCTCATTTGTAGGCGGGTGTTAAACAATGAGAACACATGGACACAGGGAGGGGAGCATCACACACTGGGGTCTGTTGGTGGAGGCAAAGGGAGGGACAGCAAAGGGAGGGGTGGGGTGGGGAGGTCGGGGAGGGATAATATGGAGAGAAATGCCAGATGTGGGTGACGGGGGGATGGAGGCAGCAAACCACATTGCCATGTGTGTACCTATGCAGCAATCCTGCATGATCTGCAGGAACCTAAAGTACAATTTTAAAAAATGTATCATTTCTCTGAAATTTGAAGAGGTAGACTTGAAGTGTTCTTACAACAGAATAACCAAGAGAAAATGGTAATTATGTAAGGTGATAGATATGCCAATTATTTTTATTTTAGTCATTATTTCACAAAGTATATATATGTCAAAATATCAAAAAGCACTGCCTTAAATGTACATACGTTTGTCAATAATATCTAAATAAAACCAGGAAAAAAAGAATATCCAATGTTATGTAGTGAAAAAAATCAGATGGTAAGCTAAGAATTAGATGTGTTCTTTGATCTTGATTGTACCTTTAAGCAGATGGTGTGCTCCATAATTAGACAGCTTGATTAATAGGTGCCTTTAAATTCCTGGCTTCAAGAGAATCCTTGAGCTACACTTTTGTCTAAGAATTCTAAGCAAAGTGAGGGTTCAGCCCTCCTTCTCTATTGCCTCTCAATCATCCCCAGGATCAAGTGGTATAGACAGGGTGAATTTTTACACAAGGCCAAAGGTAACAGCAATGTGTCGTTATATGTGACTGTTCAATAGAGCATTTAATTTAAAAGTAAATATGAAACATTAATATTTCTAACAATTGACTCCAATTGTCTCTGGGTGTCATCTCCTCCCAATTTACTTGTCCCTGTCCCCCATCTTTTGTTGCTCGTCTTTCTGCTTCCCCTAGCAGTCTTTAAAAACAATAATGGAAACTACACTGTTATTATCAACAACAATCTCTGCTCTGTAGCAGAAATCTCTGGTTCCCCAAAAGCAATTTAAGTCTTTCTTCACATTGCAAAGACTCATTAGTGTGTTCTACCAAATAATAGTATAAATTATATCTAGCTGTACGTTAACTCTTTCACCTCAAGAATTACTCTAAGGAAAAGACAGCATGTTTATTTTCACTAAGTATATGACTTTTGTAACATATGAGTGTTATAACTTTGAAAAGCTACACTCACTTTTTTCTCTAAAAAGTTACAAATTACAAGAGTATAGAAAATAACACAACAAACTCCTAAATCTTGAACTCAGTGTATCAGATTTTAACATCTTATCATATTTGGTTCAAAGAGTTGCTTTATTTATTGTTCATATTTAAAAATACATATTGGAAATAAATTGTAACACAAAAGAATGTGTACAATGTATGCATAGTATCCACACAATGCTGCTGAATTCAGTAGTCATTAGATAAATATTATTATTTAGATTTGAGTTGGTTAATAGCATGTACTATTAAAAAGCCAGTTCCTGTCAGGTAGTAAGCTAGTAGCTAATGGCTACTAGTAACAGGACAGCTCAAATATTAACACAGAAATAACCACGGAAAGATCTTTTGGAAAATGCTTCCCTAAAGCATTACAGTTTTACTTTCAGATTATTTTTCTTTGACCCAAATCCTGTGATAATAATAAATTACTGAAAACTAATGGTATTTTAAATCATTTCCATGTGTCAAGTATTGTTTTACAAAAGAACTTTATGAACCAATTTATAAAATCCTAATAACACAATGACATGGCCATTATACACAGAGAATTAAGAGATTTATTAACATTTAATTACTGATGAGAAAGTTGATGTACAGTGAAAGTGAGTTGTTTTTCCACAATAAAATAGGTTTCAAAGCTGGAATTAAAACCTATTTACAGGATTTTTTGCTTCGGAATCTGTTCATTTAATGATTACATCATATTGCTCTTCTGGCTTAAAATATCAAATTATGTCTTCAGGGTTAAGAGAGGAGAATAGGCATTCCCCCCCTCCTCCATCTCTAAGGAACAGGGATTTGAAGTTCATGAGATAGTAAGTCATGGGATTCATATAAACTCTGAGAAGGATATTTGGATATTGTACTACAGTTGACATTGAGATCGCATATTAATAAATGAGCTACTGTCAACAGAGATTTAATTTAGAAAGGTGTAAATTTTTTTAAGAAAAATACTTTCAAGATCAAAAGATATTCAAGAGATAATGGAGAAGGAAGTTTGTCACACACAAAAAATAAATCCTTTAAAAACTGAGATTTGCTTGTAAGCTAACTAGCTAGCCTGCCACAGTTTCATAAATGCTGATACTGTATACTAGACTGCTGAGTCAAATAACTTTATTACTCCAGCCAATAAGAACTGCATTGTTCCATCATTTCTTCATGTCCTCAAAGTTCCATGAAGATCATGACTAGGGGACTAAAAGGATCTTCCCAAATAGAGGGTCTATGTTGCTGGTGCGGAGTCTCAAACTCGGAAATCTGTAAATCTCACAAAGAGGATGCTGGAAACTTGTGTTCAACTTTTGCCTTGCAGAAAGACATTATCTTTATTCTTTTGGCAGGGAAATACAAATTTGTCCTCTGCCCAAGAAAAAGACACAACTCTCTTTTCCATGGTGTTTTGCTGTGCAGACGTTTTTCAAATAACAGTTCAAGAAAAATACTGCCACAAAACACATAGTAGTATTCCCCAACAAAGTCAACAAAGTAGAATACATAACTTTTTTTTTTAACGTAACATAATTATAAAATCAGGATCCTACCTAGCTTTCCACACCAAATGAAGGGAAGCCCAGCTACTCACCAGAAAGAAGCAACCTTTTCCTAAACTTGAGCTATAAAATATTTCTTTATGAGGAGGATTATATAGTGAAGAATCAGGCAAAGGATGTAGTTAAGTGTTTCATTTAATTAACAAAATAAATAATATTCCATGTGTAGTTGTTTTGTATGCTTGTTCTCAATAGAGCCAAAGGTATCATAGCAAAGAACAGCCACATAAAATCACTTTTTGATGATTTCAAAAAAACTAATGAGAGATTCATTGTTGGTTTACACGTATTTGCCTGAACTTTATAATTGTTAATATCTATAAAAACACACGTATACTTATTTTACTACATTTGAAGTAGTACACTTACACACGATAATATTCTAATGCAAGTATAATCAATCATTCTTGTTGTTATGCATTAAAATTGAATCCTGCTTTATATCCTTTATTAATCTTGTTTCAAAGGGTTTAATATAGTACTCTGAACTATTCTTTTACATCAAAAGCCACATGTTTTGAATTTCCCCCAAATCTTATTCATTAGAAAATTTTTTTCTTCATAAGAATTTCATGGGGTTTTATTAGTAAAACAACATTTTGAAAGAAAATAATATTAAAAAGTAAAAAACAAAATGAGAAAAAAACTGTCTAAGAAATTTTGTTTTATAAATTAAAACACTTGCTTCCTAAAAGAAATAAATTATCTACTTATGACAACCAATAAAATATTCGGGCAAAATATTGCAGCAACTATAACTTTAAGAAACAAAATTCAAAACTATTATGTAATGATTTAAATCAAATCAAAATAGACATTTGCAGCTTCTCAGATATTACTACAATTTCTTGTTTTCTTTTTGTGGATGGAAACCATGGTAAGAAGTTGTGATTAACCCAGCAAAGTAAAGAGGAAAATCACATTGAATAACCGTTTCAGTTGTCATTCATCATCTTACAGCACACTTAACGTAATTTTGTTTCTTTCTAATTCCATGTAATTAACAGTATTTTCAAGTAAAACAATATGTCGACACAGAAGTGCAGAAAAGAAGTCTGTAGCCAAAATAGAGTTATTAAAATTGTCATTCTAAAATTTATGTAGCTGATTTACAGAACATATTCTCTTGTTTCAGAACGTTTTCCAGCAAGAAACACAAACAAAATCCAGTAGCTAATAGGGATTGTGATAATAGACATAATATCTCCACAGAGATGTCTTAATTTGTCACCCTGGTGCAGAGGTTAAAAAATTTTTGTACACATTTTATCCGAGAATATATCTTAGAAGTCTGTAAATCATAAACCAATAATTTTCAATAAACAAAGAAACAAACAGTAAGTAGGAAAATGGCTACACCCTCAGGACATCTAATTTAAGGGAAAGAAAGCACATGCAACTCATTAAGGTCTGATTATAACACTACACTACAACCAAGTTCAATAATCCTAGCTTTTAATGGTGTATCTGAATGTATGACATGAAAGGGAGCAGAGACAGAAAACAGAAACCAAGTTTGAAGCACATTATACATGATAAACATTTCTGTAGATATTATCTCAGACAATCCCAACAGCCATGCCTGCAATTATATATGATGACATCTCCATTTAACAAGTACTATTCTCTGAATGTTGGATCTTCTAAGAATATATGTGATGGAACTTAATACCCAATTTAAGAGTATTAAGAGTTGGGACATTTGAGAAGTGATTAGTCATGAGGGCTTTACTCTCACAAATGGGGTTACTGCCCTTAAAAAGAGGATTCGGTGAGCTCCCTTGTCCCCTTTTGCTGTATGAAGACACGGTGCTCACCCATTCCACTGTGTGAAAACACATAGAAGGTGACATAAATTAAGAACAGGCTCTCTGCAGTCATCAGATATGCTGGCACCATCATCTTGGACTTCCCAGTCTGCAGAACTATGAACAATAAATTACTATGACGT
Source organism: Cebus imitator (assembly GCF_001604975.1). NCBI lineage: Eukaryota > Metazoa > Chordata > Mammalia > Primates > Cebidae > Cebus > Cebus imitator. Next base: position 8,968,499 of record NW_016107348.1, read on the forward strand.
ATAAATTGCTCAATTCAAGATTTTTTATAGTGCCTCAAACAAAATAAGACAGAAATTGGCATTGAGAAATAGACAGTTGCTATAACAAATACCTAAACCTGTGAAAGTAAATGGAACTGGGTAATCGTAGAAGCTGGAATTGTTCTGTGATATGATGCTATCAAGGGAGTCTTAAGGGTGACTCTGATGCAGGATTTTTTGTTCCTTAGCTCCACTAGGTCAGGCTTCCTGTCCCACAACCAGGAAGGCATAGGGACGTAGACACTCGAAGATTAAGCAAGGAAGAAAGCTTTATTGACATGAACAGCTTTTGCGGGTCCCCTACACAAAGGCAGGAGAGATCCCTATGTGTAAGCCCCGGGCTTTTTACAGGTCAGAATAGGGAGTGCATGCTGATTGATTTGTGAGTGTGCACAAATGATCAAAGCAAAGATGGGCATGATAGTGTAGAAAAACAATTAGGAAAGTGCCGCTATTTCAATGTTGAAAAGCAGTGGTGAGAGGACACATCCTTGACTTGCTCCCAAGCTTAGTGGGAAAACTTAGTTTATAATAATTAAGCATATTGTTAACTGGGTATATTATTTACATATTCTTTATCAAGTTGAGGAAGTTTCTCTTTACTTTTAGTTTACTGAGAATTTTTGTTATAAATGAGTGTTGTATTTTAACAAATGCTTTTCTGCACCTATGAAAATTTACATATAATTTATTTTCTTTAGCCTGTTTTGATACTTTGCAGTAACTGAATTTCAAATGTTGAGCTAGCCTTGCATATTTGAGATCTTAGTTATGGTTTATAATTCCTTTTATACATTCTATAAGGTACATTTAACAAACTAGATAATAAAAATTATTTAACATATTCAAATATTCCGTCATAAATTGTTAAAATAAAGATAGCTTGGCCAGTGATTTTTGTCAAATAAAAATGAGTTGGTTCATGATTTTTCTCTATTTTTTTTCTTTTTTTTTCCAGTTTGGAGTAAGAACTAACTTTGAAACAAAGTAAGTTAAACTTTTGAAAAAAAACTGCGCTAGAATTAGGAACAAAAACATGCTCTTTTCAATGAAGAAATATGTTAATTTAGAGAGACCCTCTTATTGTCAACTTCATAAAATCATAGTTTGCTTTAAAGACAAAAATCAACACAGAATGTTCATGAAGTAAAAATGAAAAAATCATTTAAAAAATACCAAATTATTCATTAAATGAACTGCCTTCCTCCCATGACAAGAAACCAAAAGCAGAGGAAATCAGTAGCATGACTTCATAACATAATTAAATCTTTTTCTATAAACCAAAGATATGAAGAAACATTATGGATCAGAAACTCAAACAACCAGTATAAAAACATAATACCATCTATGGAAACGTGTGAAACAAATATGATCAATGAAACTTAGGAAACAATTTGAATAAAAGACATAAAATAATCTTAGCAACAAAGACAAAATAGCAGCTGGAACAAGGAAGAATAAACACAACCAAGTATACACTAAGGAAAAGAAGAGATGTAAAGGGACATATTGAAATAAACCAAAAATTACAGAAGTGAAAGGCTAGAGAGAAAATTAAACCATGCAATCTAAAATGATTATTTTGCATGTAAAGGTTTCTATTGATCAAGAAAAATAATATATTATTAAATTTAGCAACATGTTGCCAGAAATAAAGAAAATTTTCTTTACAATAGAAAAGGTATGCAAAATACTATATATCTAATTAAATCTCTTGATCAATTTTCAAAAGCATTACAAAAATTAAACACAACAAAAGACCATACTGTTGAGCAACACAAATATTACATTTTAACTAACAAACAATTACCATACTAATTTAGAAAGATTGCTTTTCAATAGTCAGGGCATGTATAGTTTTCATGTCATACTAGAATTTTTATATTTCTTATGTGTCGTAGCAAATAACACACAGCAATAAATAAAAGTTAGTGTTTATTTTAAATTATAATTAAAAATCAAGGTTATTTACTAAAATGCCTTATTCAAAAAGTTTTTAACTACCAGTAAAAAATAAGTAATTTTCTGAAATGAACTATAACTTCTGCAGATTATGTTCCCCAGTAAAAAAAAAGCCCAGAGACAGAAATTTGCTTACAGGACGTTTAATAGAGAGGTCTATCAGAACCAGAGCTATGAGAAACCAAAGGAAACAGTTTGGTGTGGAAGGGCAAGTTGAACGGTAATACAGTCACAACAAAGGCTTAAAGCAATCTCAATGCAGAATTTTGGAGTTGAGTTGCATCAACACTACATTCACTGATATATCCACAAGCTATTTAACATGCTGCATCAGTCTCTTGTTTTAGAAGACATGTTATTCAAGTTTATTAACATGTAGCTTATTTTCAGCTTTAGTGTTTATACACTAAAATTAATATATCTGTATTTAAGATAGAGCTAGTTATACATTGCACAATACATGACTAGCTGTATCCTAAATACACTACTCTATCTGAAATTCAATACCGGTGCACTATTATCCAACAATGAGGTAATGTTAGTAATCTCCTGATTTCAACCGAGTTCACACAAAATATGTTTTAATGATGTTTTTATAAATCATAGTCTGCCCTTTCATGATTACTTTGCTTCATAATGATGTTTCTTCTTAAATGAGGTTTTGAATATGTTTTTCATGTAGTGGAAACCATTATTCCAAATGGTGTCATAGTTTAAACAGCTATATGTTATATATTTTAATAAGGTATCTACTAAAATACAAATTGACTAGACTAGATTTAGAATTATTTTTGTTAAATAATAGAAAAAATACTATTATTAGCACAATAGGTATCTTGTGTAGCAGTGGTCAAATAAATACAATAATTTAGTCAATTAATAGTAAATATTTGCTATAAGTGTTTAGAGATGTTTTACTTATAAAAATTTATATAAATATGTGCTACAAGAAATAATTCTTTGAGTATATTTCTATTAGATGCAAAATTTCTTTTTCTCTTTCTATATTTTCTTCTCCAATATTTCACTTTCCCTGTTGAAGAGATCACATCTGCCTTGCAGAAGATGAGTGGCTATGCTTAGTGCATAGCCTTCCTTTTAATTGCATGTAAAAATTAATTTAGATGTTTGAAAGTGAATGTTAATCTACTTGAAAAGTGTCATTTTTGTAAAAGCTCTGAAAAGTATCTACAGGAAATCTCAAAAATAGTGTTATAATTTCTATACATTCTCTCCTTTGAGTTCTTTTCATTAATGGCAAAAATTCCAGCATAAACATAATTATGAATCTCACTATGGCATCAGGGCAAACCTTGTAATAGAGTATGAAGTAACTAAAACATTTAATTACCTGTTGAAAATATAATTAAAGTAGTTTAAGAATTTCATTTTCCTTTTTTCTCATACAAATTAATGTTCAGTTTAACTGTACTCCATTTGTCCTTTAAAACAAATACAATTCTAATAAAATGTTTTGATGATATGAGAAACTGCTCAACATTAAAATTAAGAAATTAATATATTTTTATTTCTTTAAAATGACAAATACTCTTGTTTATTTTTCAATTTTGACTAAACATAAGCATACGTATTTTGGAAGATAGATGTCATATTTATACCTTTTCTTTCATAGAACTAGTCCTAAAATAATTTGTAAATTGAAGGAATTATCATTTAATATGACATCTTTTAAAACATCATCTACAATATATGTATGCATTTACATATTATGTATTTATTTAATATATTTGTTAAGGTTAAATGATATACAAAAAATTATACATATTTAATATATACAATTTGATTAATTTGGACATATACAAAATCTGTGATAACACCACCACGGTTAAAGTTTTTAGCCTATCCAACACTTTCCAGTATTTCCTTGTGTTCTCTGTGTGTGTGTGTTTTTGTATGTGTAAGAATACAACGTGAGTTCTACCCTCTTAAAAATTTGGAGTGCAATATATAGCATACTGTTAACTACAGGCATCATGCTGTATAGCAGATCTCTAGGACTTATACATAAAACATAACTGAAACTTTTTACCCATTGAACAAGAACTCCCCATTTTCACCACCTCTTATCATCTGGCCATTGCTATTATAGTCTCTGCTTCTATGAGTTTCATGATTATAGTTACATCATATAAACAGGATCCTGCAGTATTTGTTGTTCTGTGCCTGACTGACTTCACTTAGCAAGATGTCCTTCAGGCTCATTCATACTGTTGAGAATGGCATTGGAAATCTTGTACACTGTTGCTGGGAATGTAAAGTGGTGTATCAGCTATGGAAAAGAGTCTGGTGATTTCTCAAAATATTAAACCAGAACTACCACATGATCTGACAATCCCACTTCTGAGTATACAGCCAAAAGAAATGAAATCAGCATCTCTGAGAGATGTCTGACTCTTAAGTTCATTGTATCCATTTTTCACAAAATATCTTTTTATTTTTTTTTATTTTGATTTCTCTAAGATTCAGAAGCAACCTAAGCAAAATATCTTGAGAATCTTCTGATTCTTTCCTAAAACCCCTACCTTCTCACAATGTAGATGAGTTGAATATCTTCAGTTCTATTATTATAAACCAACGCTTTTGAGAGGTGATTTTCTTATACTATAAACCAGTAGTTTTCAGAGGTGATTTTTTGCCACACTGTTGCTTCAGTATATGGAAGCCTCTTTGAAACCCTCTCAAACACACACACAGATACACACACAGGATGCAGAATACTCTTTGGAAACTGTGACTTGATGAGGATTACAATCTTTGAATTCATGCTTTCCTTAGAACACCAGTGGCATTCCTTGTAAAAATAGGTAATTAACAAACACCAAATCATTGAATTAGGTCTTTGTATTTTTTTCTTTTTCTTTAAAAAAAAATTAACGTTTTTACTTATGTAACAAAACTGCACAACCTACAAATCTACTCTGGAACTTAAAAGTTGATAAAAAATATTAACGAGCTTTCGTTGTTTACTTAATATGTTCCAGGCTTTACTCCAGGCAATTGACAGAAAGAAATATTTTTCTTCCTAGTATTAAATAGTAGGTATGAAAGAAATGGATTAATAAGTGTAAAAAGGATTAAAAAGTGGCATGACAAAAGTACATATGAACATGGCAGGAGAAAAAAAAAAACAGGTGCTCAATTCTAACTATAAATCAACAAAGCATACACAGAATAATTAGTAAGGTAACACTACTTCCATGTCTAAAAATGTGAAAACTTTAGGAAATAATTTTAAACGAAGAAAAAGAAAACTTTTAAAAATGAACAAAATTGCGTACTTGTGAAACAAACCAATCAGCTCATGAAAATGCAAGTAACACAGTACTCTGGCTCATAAGCAAATTAGTTTTCTATGACTGCTGTAACAAATTGTCAGGAATACAGTGTCTCCAAAGGATAGAGATTTGTTATCGGTTCTGCATGTTTGAAATCCAATCTGGGTCTCACTGAACTAAAATTAAGGTGTCTGCAGGATAACACTACTTTTTAAGGCTCTATAAAATATCATATTTTTTGCCTTTTCCAACTTGTAAAGGCCCCACATCTCATTGCCCATTTTCTAGAGTCTCATCTTCCTCTCATCCTTGTTTCCTGAACCCGCATTCCACTTTTAAGAACCTATGTGATTACAACCAGAGACCATAAACTAAGCAACTTGTTAAGCAACAGAAACTTATTTCTCACAATTCTGAAGGTTGAAAACGTTATATCAGGGTGCCTCCATGGTTGAGATAGGGTGAAGATTCTCCTTCAGGTTGAAAACTACGGACTTCCCATTGTATCTTCACATGGAGAAACAGAAAGCAAAGCAGCTGTCTGGCATATTCCTATTAGAACATTAGCACTACATATGAGAGCTTCACCCCCATGGTCTAATTATATCACAAAGGCACTACCTCAAAATGCCCCCACAGTGGGGATTACATTGCAACAAATGAATTTGGGGATGGCAGAAACATTCAATCCTTAACACTGGATTACCAAAAATAAATCCAATTTAATGTCAGTTAGGTTATAAGCATTAGGATGCTTCCATGGGCAGATATCCGTATTTTGAAATTGGATTCCTAGACAGTGCTTTAGGAACTAAGGATGAGCTGGAGATTCAGTGTCAGATTAGTCCACAAATGACCACCACTCAGAGCGGTTATGAAAAAGAAAAGATCCCACCAAGAGATGGGATGGCACAAGAGTTAGATGGAGAACACAAAATAAGCAAAAGCATGAGATGAATCTTGAATCTGGAGAATCTCTCACTCATTGTATGAGAAATTTAGCAGCTTGAGCCACCTTGATCCAACCAAGTCTTGTTTTTCACTATCAGGTGAATAAATGGCTTTTGTCAAGTGACAGAACATATTGTAACAACAACTTCGGTGTTAATTTTTAATGTCACACACTTATTCTATGATCCCTTCATTTGTGGGCTGCCCCAGAATTCTGGGTGTGACAGACAAACATCCTGGGGCTCTGATTCCAAACATACAATTTAATCGCTCTTCAGATCTTGAGAAAAATCACTTAATTTTGTTAAACCTCTGTTATTCTTCTATAAACTAGGGATGATAATCCTTATGAGAAAGGACTATTGCACAAATTAGAGATAATGCATGTAAAGAGCACCTGGCACATTGCCTGACCTATAGGAGGTAGCCAGTGGTTGCATTCTGTTTTATTGTTACTTTTATTATTTGACTCCCCAAGCAACATATTAGTGAGAGTCTCTATCTTTTCAGCAATAAAGAGGATATCTGAACTGACAGATAAATGCTCTGGAGTGTGCAATTTCTGTTTTTCTTATTCTGTAAACAACTGATCTGATTTGAAAACTAGTCATTTTAGGAATATATAATGATACACGCTAAATGAAATGACCACTATGAATATTGATTTATATTATCAAAAAGAAATAACCAGGAGTCTTAAAAATGACCACTATGTACAAAACAATAATAAGGACACTCTCCTAAATTACAGAACTGATAGCAAAGACAGTTTTACAATGTAAGCAGGAATACTTCTATTCAGCCAATGGTTCTATCTATAAATGCAATTTTAATGCATGCCTGATAATAAGTGTATATTTCAGAAATTTCATACATTTACTTATTTTTTCACTACTAGGTAAATAAAGGTAGTAAGAGATCTTTTTGGGTTCAGAATTTTGGCAATTCACATAAAACCAGAACCATTCCTTTTGAGATTATGATATAAAACTTTAGAATGTGAATATCTATTTATATTACATGTTTGTTTCATCACACTTTCCTTTATTTTGGTTCCAAACTTGAAGATAGAGTTTGTAGCACTAAAAGAATTCAATTTATTGTCCAAATTGACAGTGTCCAAAGAGTCAACAACTAACAAAACTGGAGTAAGAAAAGTGTTACAAAAACACCGATTTATGTGTGTGTGTGGGGGGGGGTGTGTGTGTGTGAGAGAGAGAGATTATTTCCATTGTTCTTCAAGCTTCATTTTGAGTTAAGAATCTTCAACCCAGAACTGTTGCTTCCTCTGGAGTTTTCTAGGTTTTTAGAGAATACTGCCTGGTGTATTTTTAGTGTGATAAAATGTTTTTACAGTATTATTATACCCAGAATATAACCTTAGTCAGAGATGTCAAAAATTATATTATGTTTTTATATTTTGAAATACATGTAGTTAGAAAATCTGATGCTCTTGTTTAAGTTGATAAACCATTGGACCTCATGTTATTTTATGAATGTTGATATTTTTCAATTTGTAATAGTACTATGCTAATAACAAAATAGTATTTTCAATCATGTTATTTATTAAGAATATCTCTCTTTAATATTTTTTATTCATTCATTCATCCACCCATTTAAGAAATTTTGGAGCTATTATTTCTGCGGGCTAGGTACTTTTCTAAGACTGTAAATGTGAATAAAATAGCCACAATTCTCTAACTTCACAAAGATTATTTGTGTGTAAAAAAAAAGATAAAAAAATTTTGGTATGCCCAATAATGTCTTGGGTGTATATGAGCACAGGTTGCAGGTGGGGCAGAGTGGTCTTGGAAAATGCAACATTCGGGTGCAAAAATGCCTGTTCTCACTTAGGTGAACTGGCATAGGCCCTAGGGTGTATCCCTCACCAGGGACCCTGCCTTTCTCTACCCAGAACTTCCCTACACCATTTCCATATCATTAACAACACTAAATGTATGGCAATATACAAATTTATTAAATTTGTATACTCAAATACATAAAAAGTTACTAAATATTAATATCTAAAATTAAATATATTTTCATTCTAATCCTAATATTCTTTTATAGAATTAGAAAAATATTATGAATATATAAAATACAGAGCAATAGACAGCTGAGTCAAATTTGAACACAAGAAGGGGTAATTTCTGTTAGATATGATAGTATTATAAAGCTAATGCAATTAAAGCTATATAGTGTTGCCATACCTATGGACACATAAAACAAAAGAACGATAAAACAAAAGAAAGATAAGACATATCCTCAAACATATATGGGAAGCTGCTAAGTGTCTGGCCATGAAAGCACGGCACATCGGGAGAAAAGCATAGACTCTGCAAAACAGTGCTCAAGTTGTTCTTCACATGAAAAAAAGTAAACAGATCTTTATTTACACTATACAAAGAAAATGAACTCTAAGTGCACAAGATGTCTTGTTAGGAGCAATAATTTAAACTATTTAGCAAGTTCGGTACCATTATGATATAAGATTTAATAAGACAAGAGAGAGAAGACATGGAAACACAATAAAAAACAAGTCAAATTTATAGATCTTCAGAGACAGAAATAAAAGGCAAGCTCCTGACTGGGATGGGATTTTTTTTCTGGGCCTTTAACAAACATTTAGAAATTACGCATAATGTATTAGAATCTCTTAGAGATCATTAATAATGAAAAAGAGAGAAGTCAGCAAATGATACAAATAACTATTTTCGGAAGTAAAAATCTGTCAATAAATATAAAAATATTTTAATTACTTTAAATAGAAAAATGCCAATGAAAGAAACATTTTCAAATGTGAAAAAGCAATGATGTATACTATTTATGAAGGTATGTACTGATGTTGAAAGTGTAAAGTTGTAGACACGAAAGATTAACATCTATTGCAAGATCATAAGTTTCTCTAAGGCATGAGAGATGGGATAACGTAGTGTTCAGACAGGCTGTGATATTAATCTTGTAAATAAGTTTAAAGTATCTGAAGCTTAATCAGTATGTTTCTGATAGACACAGGTCTTTATTATGTATATGTGTATGTGTGTTTATTCAAAATAATTGGCTATTTTCTCAAAGAACATGATTTCAATATGCAAATATTAAATTATATATAAACTTGTTTACAAATCAGTTTTCAATATAATAGAAGGTTAAAAATAGAAAATAAATGTCTACTTTCTGCCCATCTGTGCTCCAGAATTAAGTGAAATTTCTCAAGTTATCAAATTTTATCATTTATGTTCTTAGTTATTTGATTGATTATTCTTATAACTACAAATATTCAACAATGAAATGGTTCAACTATTTTATACTTCATCTAACTTTAGTTTTTCAGAATATCCTACTAATTTATTACATCCACATATATAAATATTCCAATTATCAGCTTCTAATGGGATTTATTTTATTCAGAAAATCTTTAACATCCCTCAATGGGCTTTGAGGTAAAAGGGATACAATCTCTTGTGTTCAAATGGTTATGTTTAATAGTTACAGTAGTTTGCAAAATTCTTACAACCTTTATCCAAGACAATAATTTTCAATACCATTCAAGTAGGTAACTGGGAAAATCCTACTAAGCTTCTGCCTTTTGCATTTTTTTCTGACTAGGGCTTTATCAAAAATTAAGTAACTAAACACTTCATTTAGAATTACACGTTGAAGAAAAGATTTCCCCTTACTGAAATTTCTAGTCTAGAGCTTTACTGCAGAGCTCCAGAAATGTTCATTTGTGTCTTTCTATCCTCAAGCAAGCCCTGAGAATAAAGGATGCTGCAGTCAGATTTTAACTCCATCAAGGGAGGTGTTTAGTAATACTGACCAGGAAATCTTCACGACTTTCACATAGTATTAGTTAGAGTTCTTTAGAAAGACCAACCAATAGGATAAACAGATAAAGAGAGAGTTGAAGAGAGACAGAGGTATATGAGAGGAAGCATGTTGGAGGAATTGGCTTACTTGTTGATGAAGGCAGAGAAGTCCTATGATAGGCCACCTACAGTCTGGAGAACCAAGAATGCCCATAGCATGGCGCAGTCTAATTTCAAAAGCCTCAGGACCAACAAAGCCAATGGCATAACTCTCAGCTTGAGGCCAAATACTTAAGAACCTGGGGAAGCTGTTGATGCGAGTTCTAGAGTCCAAAAGTCGGAGACCCTGAGGTTCTGACATCTCGGGGTCTGGGAAGAAGGAAGACCTAGACCCAGAAGATAGAGTAAGAATCTGTCCTTCCACCTTTTAAAAATTCCATCTGGGCCTCTAGCCAATTGGATGGTGCCACCCACACTGAGGATGTATCCTTACTCAGTCCACCTACTCACATGCCAAAGTCTTCCTGATACCACCTCACAGACCCACCCAGAAATAATGCATTACCAGCTATCTTGGTACCCCAGACTCCAGTCAAATTGACCCATAAAATTAACCATCATGTACATACATAAATTATGATTATAGTCTGGAAGAATAGGAATGAAATGAACGGTACCATTTATGAAGTTTGGGTTTTTTTGTTTGTTTGCCTTCATTTTTATTTTTGTTTTTGAAACAGGGAGGGTGTTTCTGTTTCCGGGAATAGAGTGCAGTGATGCAATTATATCTCACTGCAGTCTCAAACTTCTGGGCTCAAGTGATCTTCCCACCTCAGTGTCCTGAGTAGCTGGGACCACAGGCACACACCACCAATCCTGACTAACTCCTTTATTTTGTGTATCGATGGTGTCTTGCTATGTTTCCCAGGCTGGTATTGAACTTCTGGCCTCAAGTTAACCTCCTGTCTAGGATTACAGGTGTGAGTCACTGCACCACAGTGAAAAGGACTTGAAGAAGGTCAACCATTTGAGATTCTAAATTCTCGTGGTGTGTAATTGCCAAAAAGAAAGATGAGTGCTGTGCTGAAATAGTTATTTCTATGAGAAGCTAGATACATTTAAAGCATACTAACATTTTATCTCAAGTAACTAATATCCAAAAAATAACTTATCCATTATTTAATGAATTTCTAAGTTTATGAAAAGCACTGTTGAACTTGTCTTTGTTCTTTATTACCACATATTCCAAAACTATCTAGTTTTTATGCTTTTGAATTCTTAATTTCAATCTAGTGTTGAATATAAACAAACCTAACGATTAATAGGTGACTACTTAAACTGTTCCGAAGCATTGTATCTCACATTTTAACTGTTAAATGAAAATCTAATCATTTGTTGTCCACTTTTTTTGTCTACAGTCTTAAAATAATAGTTTTACAAGGAATACAATATAAAATATTTATTCCAGGACTTTTTTTCTGTATTATAATTTTGTCATTTCTTTCCACAAGAGAAATCTGACTTATTCCCAAAGTACAGTTCCTCCTTTTTTTTTTTTTTTTTTTTTTTTTTTTTTTTTTTTGACCTGTGAAAACTATTCCTGGAAACAGTCTTTTAGATTAGTCCCAGTATGTAGTTTTCATTAACCCTCCTTATTGATGCTCCATGTTTTATTTATTTTTCTAATTAGAAACCCAGCCAGGTTCAAATGCTGAAATCAGCAAGCAGGCTGAAGGGACCCACATTTTTTCTTCTGTAGTCTTAGGTGTGCATAATCAGCGCCCCTTGTAGAAATGCACAACATGAGCTAATTTTTATAAAACTGGAACAAGCCTCTCATATAATTTTTATAATACAATAAAACCTAATGTTATGTTAAATTATTTTTTTATATTCAACAAGGACATTATGAGGAGACACAGCAGTGAAATGTATAGTCTTTTCAGTGTTCTTTGCATTGCATCTTGTAATGGATACCCTTTAATTTTCTAACTTTATTACCAGCTAATAACAAACATTTAAATTATTTTAACAAACAATATCTTGAATATTTGAGCACATGAGGGCTAATGTCTTATAAAACTATTTCAAACCAGGTATATTTTAGAGATGATGCATTTACTATATAAAAGAGATATGCATTTGGAACCAATAATGTTGCTTTCATTTACAGTAAAATATGTTAATTAAAGCTTGGAGACTTTTAAATGTGAATATTTGTAGGGTTTTATACTCCTTTTGTGTCTTACTTCAGGTCAAACTAAATTATCTTTTTATTGAATATCTAAGCATAACAATTGTGACAATAGCAACTTCAAACTGAACTAGTGAAAAGTTCACAAATATATTTCTTAAGATATTAAATGATTCATTCCACATTAAAAGCCTAAGACTAAAACTAAAATAATACTTAAATAAGCTATTATTTTAGCTTGAGGTTTTGATAAATTATGTGGCTTATCCAACGTCACAGACACAGGAAGAAGCACATTTATAACTCTAAATAAAGTATCTTGAGTCAGCCTGTGCTTCCCTCTTACCAAAACATTTTGACAAATATGAAAATATCTACCCCACCCCCATTTTTATGATATTTTTTGTTCTCTGAAATTCTGGCAAATGATTACTATTAGTATCATATACTTTTTACCTCTTTATTGTCGGTAATATCAGTTCTTATTCTGGTTGCTTATGTAACAACTAACATGATTATTTTCTTCATCTACTCTTCTACTGTCTACATCTAAGTTGTATAAAATTTTATTTCACATTTCCTCATAGATTTTACATTTCCTTCCATTCTTACTGTCACTATCTTGCTCTAGGTAGCCCATCAACTAATTATTGAGTTACTGAAGTAGTTTTATTTGCCGTCACATTTTTTTCTTGTCTCAGCCTGTTTCAATTTCACTGGTACTAATGAACAGCCAATTGCTGTTGAAAGGCCATCATCCTGTCACTAAATTGGTCAGGATCTTGTAAATGTTCTTTATTTCCTAAACAATCACAATGTGAGCACATATCACTTATCCAACTTTCTACCTGCATTATATATTCAACAATGACCTTTGCTCTAGTCAGGGGCTTTCTTCAAGCCCCCGAATATATTCCTCATACTGGACTCTGTGTCTTGCTTATTGTTGTTTCAAGCTAAGCCCTCCCTATGCTCATGTTATGTAAACTTCAGTCATTAATCAACAAAGTTCCACTTTCTCAAAGAACCATGCTCTAGCAATATCTTTCTCCACTCTAGGGAAATTGACTCATACTGTGATATTAATAACCTGGCCTATGGACTTCTGCCTCTATAAAGCATGGAAATGAGTTATATTCCTATCTTATAAGGTATTATATTATTTCTGAAAATTCTGCATTTCTTTCAATGAATCTAAAATCTTATATATATATATATATATATATAAACATATACATAAATATATGCATATATATTTCTAAAGCTAGAATGATATTAACCGAGAAAATGCATTAAAGTCAATTATGAATATCCTAAAACATAACTTAGTATGAATACGTGAGAGTACAAAGATGTCATGGCTGTTTCAGCTATTCCTGACACAAACAATATAAGCCGAAGGAAGAGTAAGAATTTGTGTGTAGCGGGGTTTAGAAATCTAGGAAAGCCTTTGCCTAGAAAATGAAATTAAAACACACTACTAAAAATTGTTTAGGTGTTAAAGTATGCAAGGAAAACAGAGATGGAAAGAAATTCAAGTGTGCTGAGGTAGAAAGAACTGGGACATGGATGAATCTGAAAACCATCATTCTCAGCAAACAGACAAAAGAACAGAAAACCAAACACCACATGTTCTCACTCATAGGCAGATGCTGAACAATGAGAACAGGTGGACACAGGGAGAGGAGCATCGCACACTGAGGTCAGTTTTGGGGGGGCGGCTAGAGGAGGGAGTGGGGTTGGGGGAGGGTGGGGACGGATAACGTGGGGAGAAATACCAGATATAGGTGATGGGGGGATGAAGGCAGCAAACCACCTTGCTATGTGTGCACCTCCGCAACAATCCTGCGTGATCTGCACATGTAACCCAGGACCTAAAGTACAAAAACAATAATAATAATAATATCTCCTCCCCTGTTCTAAATGTATACATGTTTTCCTTTTAAGTTAATATTCTTTAAAATAGCAAACCAATAGTGGATTTCTAATTAAAAAAAAAAAAAAAGAATTAAAAGATGCTAGTACAGCTGGAGCCAAGGGAGGAAGGGTGGAAGAGGAATGGGACAAAGCAGATTTCAGACAATTTTACAAAACAGGACTTTGTAAAGCATATTCTTGGAGCGTATATCATAGGACAACGAGAAATCATAGAAAGACTTTAAGCTAAAAGTAATTGACATTAAACCACATTTTAAACACTTCTGTAGTGTTTTAAAAGTGTTTATCTTTAATTTTTGAGATTAATTCAAGAGGGATTAAGGTGAGAACAGAAAACATGGAAACAGAAAATTGGCACAAAGCTGGATATAGAAATCTCAGTTAAGGGGCTACAACTATATAGAAAAGAAGGGAAAAATGATTTATTCCAGAGTTGGTATATAAATGAAAAAAAAGTAGAATAATTTGACTTGGGAATATATTAATTCAACCAATAATTGAATAACTACTCTGTAGAAAATGATGGAGAATATACATAATAACAGAATAGATTCTTAAAAGCATCTATTAATGGACCCTATGCTTTTCTGAGACAAGACAGAAAACAATCACATACTGAGTTATTTTAGAGCAATGGAAAAAATGTCACAAAGATTGGAAATAGGGGATATTGAGAGAAGTTTTCACTTTGGTTGTATACAATCCCATATAAGTTTTTTACAATATAAAATAAGTTCTTTCTAAAATTTATTCATGCATTAGTTACAACTTTGACAGTACAATAAAACTGAACTCTATGCATAAATTTGCAAAACTGAAATATATCATGCCAGAAGAATTGTTTTATCTCCCGAATACTATTCAAGAAATTAAAGATGACAACATGAAACATGGTTTGGAATTACTAAATCAGATTAAATTTGGCCTTAGCTGCCTTTATACATAGTGAACTCTATCCTAACTTAATATGTAAATACTGTAGCCTAAGCGTGTAGTCCTATAATAAGGAGCCAATATTCAGCCAATCATAGCAGCTAAGCTTTCATTCGATTACAGGCGGTAAACTCCAAAAGATGCCTGAATAAGGTAAATGTGGAGCCAACCTGAATGATCAGGACATGTATGTCACTTCTTTTTTTCTGTCTATACCTGTTCAGGCTTCTGGGTACCGCTCTCCAATCCTTCCCTGATTCAGCATGCTGTTCTATTCACAAATTGTTTCTTGTGCAAATAAACTCTGTTAAATTTAATTTTGCTAAAGTATTTCTTTTAACAGGTTCTTTTCAAAGTAGTTTTAATTTAGCAGTATAGGAATTTTCTGTAGATCTTTTTCTTCTCCTAGGTTATTGGCAAAATGAATTTTACTTATTTATGACAATTGTAACATTTTCTAACATTAATTTTATATTTGCTTACAGAAAAAAAATCCATGTTACACGTACATTTCTCATGAACAATTCTTTCTGTTGTTTGTGTGTTACCTTTGTTTTGGAAATGCATGGTATTTTAAATCTTCATTTACTAAATTAACCCTGGAACTCACAGTGTTCATTTTATAAATTATTTTTTCTAAATAAAAGATACACGCTTAGGTTACATTCAATAGTTCATTTTGAGACCATAAAAAGCATTAATATTCTTAAGTTTAAAAGATACACAGAATTGTTAAAATAGCTGCCTATGTATTTACATAATAGATAATTGTGATATAATTCTTTCATCTAAGGCAATTCTAACCATATGTGACACATCTCTGAATTGCATTTCATCAATTTTGAGGTAATTTTTGCCTTAATATCTTAGCAAGATAGCTTTTTTTCCTGTTTTTAATTAACTTTTTATTAAATCTTTCAGTAGTTCTTTTATATAGTTTTGGAAGATCAGTTTATCGTATTGCTTTTAAAATATTAAATGACAATACCTTATCTCTAATTTCTAGCTATAATGCTGTTATACAAATTAATTTAAAGTGTGATGTAATAAGTAGAAGCAAACTTTAGGAAATATGAGTTGAGAGTGGGAAAAAAAAGGCATTACTACCCATACATATGGGATGACAATGAGTTTAATAATATCTAAATTATAAAGGAAAGAATTAAAAACAGATATTATAACTATCACTGGGAAGAAAATAGTTTTGAAAAAATTGGTTAACATTTTATAAGAATATATATTTAATAAAATATTCTAAAATGTCTATTTTTTCCTATGAGAGAATACCTAAGTGAAGTAGAGTTTGGAATTCAGAAACTTTGACTGAGGCAGTTAGAAACAGCTGCAAACTTTATTAAACTGTATGCTCTTGTGTACATAATAATCTAGGGACTTTCTCAGGATTAGCAAAATCTGCTCTTCAGATGTAAGCAAATGATTCTAGATGGAAAAACTCAAGTGTTTCCATATGTGCATATGTACAAATGAACATAAGTACTATGTCAAGTGAACACATGTAGATGCAATACATATGGTAACTATAACAAGGATAAGAGAGAACATTAATAGAATTATAGAGTTGCAAAGCCTTTACATCATATTTGCATTTTATTACAGCAAGTGTATTCTGAAATATATTTTCCTTATAATTCAAACTTTAATTTGTAAAAAACTTAATATATATAAAAATGCGATAGACAAAATGGAATTCTAAATATAGTGTGTGCATTTATAATACATATGTTTGTATGTATGTGTATTTCTTTTAAAGGTAGTAAAAGAAAAACAGAAGAAAAATAAAATATAGGTTAAAAAGAGCAAATAGTAAAATTTTACGTTTAAATACAACTGTATCAATAATTACATTGAATAACCTTAAATATTCTTAATGTCTTGGATAGAAAAAGACAAAACATGAAAACAGAAAGAATAAGAAAGCTGAATCAGCTATATTAGTGTCAGATAAATAGACCTTTAGACAAGAGAGAATGTTATTTCATAAGAATTAAATATTTAATGCATTCAGAACACATAACAGTCATAAATATACATATTCTTAATGACAGAGCTTCTGAATACATTAAATAATAGAGAATTAAAGTAAGAATTATTAAATGACATACTTGTATGTACAGGCTTAACAAACCTGTTTCTAAAAATGTTATAGAACATTCTGACAAGCACTGAGCTCGATATATGAATAATGCTATCAACTACTTGACTAAATTTATATGTATTGAACACTAATCACAGCTGCAAAAATGCTTTTGCAAAAGCACTTGGTCCAGTTAAGATTAACCATATACTTGACCATAAATTAAGCCTCAAAAAAATTTTAAAGAATAAAATCAAATAGAGTGTACTAATCACATTAGATTAAATGTCAATTATAAGACAAGCAGAAGATATTTAGAAATTAAAACATATTATAATAATTCCTAGATTAAATTTTTACAAAACACAGGGGACTGGGCTCAGTGGCTCATGCCTATAATCCTAGCACTTTGTGAGGCCGAGGCAGGAGCTTCACTTGAGGCCAGGGGTTCAAGGCCAGCCTGGCCAACATGGTAAAACCACGTCTCTACTAAAAATAGAAAAGTTAGCTGGGTGTGGTGGCACTTGCCTGTAGTCCCAGCTACTTGGGAGGCTGAGAAAGGAGAATTGCTTGAACCCGGGAGGAGGAGGTTGCAGTTAGCCGAGGTGATGCTACTGCACTCCAGCCTGGGGGACAGAGCGAGACTCTGTCTCAAACAACAACAAGGAACAAACGAACAAACAAAAAGCACAAGGAATTTTAAAACAATATCTTGAATTCAGTGAAAATGAAAATAATCATATCAAAATCGATGGGATAAAGCAAAGCCTGTACTTAGAGGGCAAGAGCGATACTTTCAAATTCTTATGTAATAGTCTTCCCTTATCCTCTCCTTATCCTAAGGAATATGCTCAAAGATCCACAGAGGATGCCTGAAACCCCGGGTAGTACTGAACCCAGTTACTGTCAATCGAAATGCTTTTCTGTTCATGTCTTCCACCCACATTATATAAGTCTTTGTCTATCTTCACGAAGTACAAATCACGCACTGTGTCTGTAATTTTTGCAGTTTGAAGTCCAACAACAAAACTAGCACACGTTCATATTTTCCACCATTTCATGGGGAAAAATTTTGTTCTTACCAAAGATCTTAGTACCTTCAAAATAAGATTTTTCATTCTTGCTTTACTAGTGGAGAACGTTCACCTTCTCGCTTAAAGGAAGCACTTCTTGTCTTTACTTTGGCATATTCAAATTGCCAGCATTACTACTCTTGTGCCATGGTGAGGCCATAATTAAAGTAAAATAAGGGTCACTTTAAATAAGCATTGCAGTACCATACTGAGATAGCTGATCTGATAACTGAGCTGCTACTAAGGGACTCATGTGCGGGAGTGCATGCAGTGTGGACATGCTGGACAAAAGGAGGTGGTCACATCCTAAGTGAGACACAGCAGATGGTGTGAGATTTCATCATGCTATCCAAAATAGCATGCAATTTAAACTTATGAATGGTTAATTTCTGGAATTTTCCACTTAGTATTTTCAGACCACAGGTAACTATACATGAAAAGCAAAATTACAGATAGAGGGAAATATTATATGAGGAAAAAAGGACAAAATGAATGGTATGTCTAACTTAAGAGGTTATAAAAATAAAAAGATCCAGATGATCTATTCATGAAACTGGCTGTTTTTCTGCAAAACCATATTCACATGGATTCTTACTTGGGAAAATTCTTAACTTCTAACAAACACTTTGTCATGCTAATATATGGATTTTTTATTTCATGACTTAATTATGATATTAAATTTTGGTACTTTAAATTTTACTTATTTTTTAAAATACTTGACATAAACTTGTTAATATTTTCAAACTATCCCTAAGTCTGAGATCATATCTGTGTTTTCATTCATATCATTTCACTGTTCATTACTTTTCTACTTATTCAATCTTGCAAAATGTTTGTCTATTTTTAAATTAGTTTCTGCTTTCCTTACATTTTAGTATTTCATTTAACATCTTACATGTTATGCTATTCCTCTGTTTATACATTCTTAAGTTGAACACAAATTATCAATTTAAACATAACTTATTTTTTAATAAAATATACATTGATTTGCTTCATAAGTAATTCAGGGTATGTTTTCTTCAATGTGTAATGTTTATTTATTACCTAAGTATTGATGCATAATGTTTTTAATCAATTCTACATATTATGTAAGTTTCTATCATTTTCTTCTTCTTTAATTTGTGTGTTAGGTACTATTGTCTTATCATTTAGTCATTATATTTAAAATTGTGTATTGGTTGGAGACTAATGTTAGTATGATTCATATTCTTTCAAGTTGGTCAAGGCTATGGCCTAGAACCTGAAAAATTTCACAAAGGGTAACTTGCTGCTGATTAATGTTTTCTATAACTACTGGACAAAAATTATATATAGCAAACCAAGCCTGTTAAATGTTGTTTTTCACATCGTGCATATATTTTATACAGTGTCCTTGATCTATCTAGAGTCATGACAAGTCTGTCAAATCCTCCTCATCATGATAGTGAATATATTAGTTTCTTCATACTTTTCTATTTGATCATATATAGTAGTGAATTTATTTTATGTTCACAAAATCAAAATCTGTTACATATTCTAAATGAGCTGAACTGCTTATAATTATTCATTGACTATAATGATTTTTTTCCCATTGGGCTCCTTTTATCTGATATCAGTATAGCTACAGGCATGTGTTTTTATTTGTCAGTTCATTTATTTTAGTTATTGGTGTTCTTAACTGATTTTCCACGCTTGTATTTAATGTTTGCACGTCCTTGACGTTTTAGCAATGAACATGTTCCTACATTTTTATAACTTTAATGGAATCAACTTTATTTCCAAACTGATAAGTACAATTCAGTAACATTAATTATTGATATATTCTAATATGTTTGGCACTTATTTTACTTATCGATATGTTCAGACTTGTTTGTCATAATTTGTCAAATTTTTATTATTTATTTTTATACTTTTATACTTTCAAAATATTTTCTATATTTTATTTAATAAAACAGCTAATTAAAAAATCTTTAAATAACATTGTAAAGAAAATTTTAAAAATGAATTCAACCTAGGAGAATATATTTAAAAAATATGTGATAAAACAGTTCGTTCTAGAATCACAGCACATGAAAAGATTCACAATATCACTAACTTAGGAAATTTAAAATACTGCCACAGTGAGATATCACTATAGGTATATTCAAAGGATTTAACCAGTAAGAACAAAATACCAAATATTGATGAGAACACAGAGCAACTGGAACCCTCATATGTGGCTGGAGGGAATGTAAATAGTACAGCCTCTATGAAAACATTTGAGATAGTCCCTATAAGTTTTTACCTATCCTTACCAACAATTCCATGCCACATAATTTGCCAATATCAATGAACGTGTATGTTCACAGAAACCATTTATGTGAATATTTGTAACAACATTTTTTATAGTTGTTCAAAACAGGAACAAATACACATCAGCTGATGCCTATTCTGTGATTTTATTTATGAAATTAGGAACAAGGTAAAATTATAAAACAGAAAAAGATCAGTGGTTGTCAAGGACAGGGCTTGCAGAGGTGCTGAATACAAAGGGAAGTCAGTGAATCTCAGAGTGTAATGGAACTATTCTTCACGCTTACATTGGTGATTTCATGGCTGAACTGTATATTTTTCAAGCCTTTTAATACTGTGAATTAATAGTATTGACTTTTTCTATACATGTATTGAACCTCAAAAAAATAAAAGAGAAGTTGGGTGTACATGAATCTGAATATTGATTTGACTTGGTATATTTTCACTTTAGTTTCTGGGTAAATGAATATGTCTCTCTTTTATAGAAACAATATTATTGAGACACTAATTAAATTTTGTGATGTGATGGAACTGTTCAATATCATGATTGTGGTGATAGTTACAGTAGAGTGTACATTTGTCAAAGCTCAGAAATCTTACACCCAAATGGCAAATAGTTAATGTATATAAATGATACCTTAACAAGGCTTCTTTATATATTTTAGTGGGCTGATGAGAGAAACAGTACATGTGCATATACATATGCATATATATATATATATATATATATATATATATATATATATGTAATTTTCTACTTCAAAATAAGAACAAGTATTTCTTTCTGAATAAGGAAATTTCATTTTCAAATATTTATTAATATATATAATCAAATATAGAATTTATCAAACAATCTATATTCACAAAAACCCATAGGTTTTTAGGTGTCATAGGTATAGTTTGTTAGAATCTAAAGTATTATTGATTCTACTTGCCAAGTAAAACACATTTGTTATAATGATTAATGTCATTTAAAATGTTGTTTTCTGTGTTGTTTAAATTTTATCATCAATGAGCAGCATGAAGTTCCTTGAAATTTCTAAACTTAAACAGAAATAATGTTGCTCCTATAATATTCTTTGAGTTATAATTATAGCTAATTTTGTTTGAAGTGTGGATTTAGTGTCAATATGTTAATCTATGATAACTCAGTTTCTGTTATTTCTTATGATAGTTATATTTTCAACTAAAAACAATTGCCTCTTAACCATTGACTCTAAGTTTAGTTTAATGTATTAATGTCACCCCTACTCTTCTAACAGCAGTGAGTGTTCTGATAATGGTTCTAATAAGCATCAGGATAATAGGTTTGCTTTTACATGCACATTCAAGTATTTTATAAATAAGGTTATAATGATTCCCCTATGCTATTAATTTGATGCAGCTTTAACACAAAATTAGGTAGGTTTCACCATATGTTGATACATTTTAAGTATAGATACTTAAAAGAAAATTAAATTAAATTAAAGAATTTACAGAAAGAAGACATGCAGAATTTCCATATTAAAAAGTGAAAAAACAAAAACAAAAATAAATATATTTATTGAATATGTGTATTCACACATTGAAGTTGGCATCTTTCATGTAAATCAATTATTCTGTTTTAAACAATATCTCATTATTCTTGGAACAATATGCAATATACACACACTACATTAGACACAGTTCTTTCCTTTTAATGGGAGTTATACCACTAGTTTTGTAATCACAGTTGTTTTTTGTTCAATATTTGTTAAATAGCTGCCCAAATAAAGACATATCAATTCTGATATTTTTCCCAATTAACTTGGAAAAAGAGATATTTTTCTGTTTAGAGAAACTATAAAATAAGTTTTAAAGGTCTTTTGCAACTGTCTCTATCTTCTGTGATGCAAATAAGTAAAACTGAAAATTAGAACGGTGCAGAAAAAATAAAGGAGATATCAAATTTTAAAAATCCAGTTGTAAAACAGTTTTTTCTATAGCTAGATTGTATAACTCTTTCTAAATTAGGTGACTATCACCCATATATTTCCAACAAACAATATTTTCTATATTAATTCAGTTAATAGTTATGAATTAATAGTTATGTCTGACATATCAGCTATAGTTTGCTAATTAATCCCAAATAATTGGTTGTCCTAAAGCTTGAATATAAATTTATTTTAAAACAATCATAAAGCTCCTACCTATACACTACACCATTACTACTTATTCCAATAGTTACATGTGCTTAGCTAAATACATTTTGATAGACACATCTTTTTCATTTGTTTGTTTGTTTGTGACAGGGTCTGGCTGTGCCACCCAGGCTGGAATGCAGTGGCAGGATCATGGCTCACTGAAGCCTGCACCTCTGGGCTCAAGTGACCTTGCTGCCTCAGCTTCCCAAATAGCTAGGACTAAAGGTGTATAATACCATACCTGGCTAACTTTTGTATTTTTTTGTAGAGATGCGGGGGTCTCGCCACACTGCCCAGGCTGGTCTTGAACTCATGGTCTTAAGCATCTGCCTGCCTCGGCCTCCCAAAGGACTGAGATTATAGGCCTCAGCTACCACACCTGGCCTAACATTTATTTATTTTTATTTATTTGTTTATTGTACTTTAAGTTCTGGGGTATATGTGCAGAACATGTATGTCGAATCCTTGAATAGACCGATAACAAGGTTTGAAATGGAGGCAGCAATTAATAGCCTAGAAATAAAAAAAAGCCAGGACCAGACAGTTTCACAGCCAAATTCTACCAGAGATACAAAGAAGAGTTGGTACCATTCCTTCTGAAACTATTCCAAACAATAGAAAAAGAGGGACTCCTCCTTAACACATTTTATGAGGCCAACATCATCCTGATACCAAAACCTGGCAGAGACACAACTAAAAAAGTTAATTTCAGGTCAATATCCCTGATGAACATTGATCATTGATGCCAAAATCCTAAACATTTATTTTTTAATAAATAACTTTAAATTTTATTATAAGAAAACTTCAAAAGAGTTTTGAAATGTTAGGCTATTTTGAAGTGTCGCAAAGTGTTTGGCTTATGTAAACATTTATGGAAATGCACAGAGGCAAGGGAAAGAAATAAAGGACAAACAGGAAGAGAGGAAGTTAAGCTATCCATTTGCACACATAATGCTGTATCTACACAACCTGACAGTCTTGACCCTAAAGCTCCTTCATCTAATAAACAACTTCAGCAAAGCTTCAGAATACAAAAGTCAATGTATCAAAATCACTAGCATATTTATACACCAAGAGCAGTCCAAGCCAAAAGACAAATCCTACCACAATCTTATTCACAACTGCCACAAAAAGAATAAAATACATAGGTATACAGCTAATGAAGGAGATGGAAGATCTTTACAATGAGAATTACAAAACATGCTGAAAGAAATTATAGATGACATAAAGAAATGAAAAAATATTGCATGCTCATGGATAGAAAGAATAAAAATCTTTAAAGTGACCATACTGCTCAAAGCAACTATAGATTCAGTGCTATTCTTATCAGACTACCAATGACATTCTCACAGAACTGGAAAAAAAACATTAAAAAATTTTGTATAAAACAAAACAGTCATCCCAGGTAGCCAAGGCAAACCTAAGCAAAAAGAACAAAGAGAGGGGCATCATGTTTCCTGACTTCAAATATACTACAGGGCTACAGCCACTAAAATGGCACAGTAATGTTTCAAAAACAGGTAAATAGACCAATGGAACACAATAGAGAGCCCAGAAATAAGGCCACACACCCATGACCATCTGATGTTGAACAAAGATCACAAAACAAGTAATGAGGAAAGGACTCCCTATTCAATAAATGGTGCTGGGATAACTGGCTAGCCCAATGCAGAATATTGAAATGAGACCCATTTCTTATATCTATCAAGTTGAGTTCGTTATATAACCAACTCAAGATGGATAAAAGACTTAAATGTAAAACCCAAAACTATGAAATCCCTGGAAGGAAACCTAGGCAATTACCATTCTGGACACAGAAACTGGCAAAGATTTCATGACAAAGATGCTAAAGGCAATCACAGGGAAAGTAACAATTGACAAATGGGATCTAATTAAAAAGAATAGAGCAAAATAAACTATCAACAGAGTAAACAGATGACATTCAAAATGGAGGAAAATTTTTGCAAACTATGCATCTGACAAAGGTCTAATTAATATCCAGAATCTATAAAGAACTTAAATTTACAAGAAAAGAACACAACCCATTTAAAAGTGGGCAAAGGACATGAATGGATACTTTTCTAAAGAAAACATGCATGTGATTAACAAGCATACAAAAATGCTTAAAATCACTGATCATTAGAGAAATGCCAATCAATAGCACAATGAGATACCATCTTACACCAGTCAGAACGGCCATTATTAAGAAGTCAAAAAATAACAGATACTGGAGAGGTTGCTGAGAATAAGGAGCACTTATACACCATTCTTGGAAGTATAAATTCAGCCATGGGGAAGGTAGTGTGGCAGTTTCTCAAAGAGCTAAAAATAGAACAGTCACTCAACCTAGCAATCCTATTATTGGATATATACCCAAAAGAATATAAATTGTTCTACCACAAAGACACATGAAAGTGTGGCTATGTTCATTGCAGCACTATTCACAGTAGGAAAAACATGAAATCAACCTAAATGTGGGCTGTGCCCGCCTCCCCTGTCCCATGTCTTCCTATGATTTGGGACAAATTGTTGTACTGTGACCATTGTTAATTGAAAAGTTGAAGAAAGTTTGTAAACTTACAGTTTTTCTATTTTGTGTATGTGTGTGTTGCCTTAATGTTTGGAGTGACAATGACACTCTCAGTTTGCTATGTTCTCAAGTAGAAACCAAGAGGAATTGCCTTCATTTTGTAAAGCAATGTTTAAATGTAAGTGCTCCAATTATAAAAATCCTAGAAGTAATTCTAGGAAACACTATTCTGGACATCGGCCTTGGGGAAAAAAATTATGACTAAGCTCTCAAAAGCAATTGAACAAAAACAAAAATTAACAGTGGGACCTAATTAAAGAGCTTCTACACAGCAAAGGTAACTATCAATAGAATAGACTGACAACATACACAATGCAAAAAAATTCACAAACTATGCATCTGACAAAGATCCAATATCCAGCATCTATAAGGAACTTAAACATTGAACAGATTAAAACCAAATAACCCCATTAAAAAATGGACAGAAGACATGAACAGACATTTCTCAAAAGAAGACATACAATCAGCAACAAACAAATGAAAAAATTCTCCACATCAGAGAAACACAAATTAAAACCACAATGAGATATCACTATTTTTAAAAAGTCTAAAAACAACAGATGTTGGTGAAGCTGCACAGAAAAGGGAATGATTATATATTATTAGTGGAAATGTAAAATAGTTTAGCCAGTGTAGAAAATACTTTGGAGATGTCTTAAAGAACTTGACGCAGAACTACCATTTGATGCAGAAATCCCATTACTGGGTATATATCCAAAAGAAAATAAATTATTCAACCAAAAAGACATATGTAGTCATATATTCATTACATCACTATTTTCAATAGGAAGGACGTGAAATCAACCTAGGTGTCCATCAATGGTAGAGTGGATAAAGAAAAACTATGTTAATAATTATGTTTTATATATATTCTAAAGTTGTTTCAAGCTGTAAAACTTTATGTTTCAGTATGATTTTAAGAAAATTAACTTGTGAAAAAAATTTGGCTTTTTAAAAAAAAGGCAAAGCTACATTCTGGGAAAGGAAACATAAGACATAATCTGTTTATGGCTATCCAACTATCTCAGCACTATTTATTATATAGGAATTCTTTCCTCCATTGCTTATTTTTGTCACTTTTGTCAAAGATCATATGGCTTTAGGTGTGTGTCTTTATTTCTGGGTTCTCTATTCTTTCACATTGGTCTATATGTGTGTTTAGGTACCAGTATCATGCTATTTTTGTTACTGTACACTAATAGTTTGAAGTCAGGTAATGTGGTGCCTTCAGCTTTGTTCTTTTTGCTTAGCAATGCTTTGGCTATTCTTTTTTTAGTTCCATGTGGATTTTACAATAATTATTTTCTAGCTCTATGAAAAATGATGTTAGTGGTTTGAAAGGAATAGCATTGAATCTGTAAATTGCTTTGGACATAATGGCCATTTTAACTATACCAATTCTTCCAATTCATGAGCATGGAATGTTTTCTCATTTGTTTGTGTCATCTATGATTTCTTCAGCAGAGAATTTCTTGTTGTTCTCCTTGTAGAGATATTTTACCTTTTTGGTTACATATATTCAAAGGAAATATTTTTCTGGCTATTGTAAATCGAATTTTATTCTCTATCTGTATCTCGGCTTGAATGTTATCTGTGTATAGAAATGCTGCTGATTTTTATTCATTGATTTTGCCTCCTGAAACTTTACTGAAGTTATCAGTTCTAGGAGTCTTTTGGTGGAGTGTTTTGGGTTGTCCAGGTATAGAATATTATCAGCTAAGATAAATAATTTGATTTCTTTTCTTATTTTGATGTCTTTATTTCTCTTGCCTGATTGTTCTGGCTAGTACTTTCTAAATTGCAGGTTTATAAGTTATAAAAAAATATATATATCAGCCAGTAGGGAACAACAATGCAATAAAATACATCAGAATGTATAGAGTTGTATATTTTTTTCTCAGAACACATGAAACCCAAGAAATTTAAATGCACACACTCTGACCTTTGGCTACTTTCAGGGTAATAAGAAAACATCGTTTGGATATCATGTTTGTTTCACTTTAGAAGTCCAGTCACTCTTCACTGTACAGACCACTTCTCAATTTATCATATTTAATGCATATAAAATTTAATTAAAGCCCATCGTAAAATTGCAGTTATGCTAATATCAAATATAATGCAAGAAAACACATACTTAAATATATTATTAAACACTATTGACTTATAATTATTTTATTTCTGTACTTTTACAGAAAGGTACATAGAAATATAATACATATGTGTTCATTATGTATTATAATCCTCTAAGCAGGTATATATGTATATATATATGGGAGGTAACATAGATAAAAAAATTATACATAGATAAAAATTAACAGATTTAAAAATCATATCAAAATATTAATAATTTGTAGAATTAGTAATGCATTATTAAAATCTATATCCCTATGAAATCTGCATGGAAATCTAAATTTTAACCTTTGAAATGCAATTAATCCTAAACAACTACCATTTAGCTCGTATGTTTCTATTCCTCTTAATAAATAAAATATTTGGAAATAATTTTTTCTATACCCTTCACAATCATTTAAATATCATTTGCCATGGTTTTCATTTTAAAGGACTTATAACTATTGTAGGATTTAATATAAAACTAATGAGCTCTAAAAATTAGTGTTAATTTTACTTTTGGTATTTCCAATTGTATTTACAGGAATGTATTTTTAGCAGGTCTGAATCTGCCTGACCAAGCATATATAATAGTTGGCAAACTTACTGAGTTAAATTTCTAATATAAACAGTATATTTGATTGTATTACCATATTATCTCACAATTATACATTCCCCTCTTTCTTTAAAACCTAGAGTAAAATGATGTGGCAAGTATTTTAAAGTAGACAGTTTATATGCAGAGTCAGGCCTAAGCAAAATTATAAAGTAATCTATTTTGTTTCAGCATATTTAGTCCTTGCTTTTATGACCTTCTCTACTTATATGAAACATTCTCACTTTATCTGCCTGATGTCTAGTTTCTGTTTCCCATTTTTTTAAATCAGAATTAGATATGATAAACCCATAGAAAATTACATTAACCCTGAATATATCTTTGGGCAAAATAAATAAATAGGAAAAGATAAAAGAAAGAAAGAGATAAGAAAATAAAGGAAGAAAAATATTTTTGTATTGAGAGGAATTTAAATTTTTAAGACAAGTAGAATGGCACTATTCTTAAGAGAAATCAAAAGATAATAACATTATCAAAGAACATTGTGTTTGTGATATCATGTAAGCTCTAATGTAATAATTTAGCCAAGAATTCCTTTTACTATGTCTTATGTTTTAAAAATTAGTCACTAAGTCCTTTTTAGTATGTGCCATATGCATAAACCAATAGAAGCTGAAAAGTATGTGGAAAGCATCTTTAGGAAGACTTACATTATGAATTTCAGGGTTTGACAGTTACATTTCATGATCTTCTTGGAATGACAGTTTCTGATGGCTATTATTACCATAGACATTATTAAAGAAAATTATAAAAATTGTTACTTGCCTATGACTATTAATCTTGCTTTAAAAAAGTTACTTTTGCAAAATAATGTTAATCAAAAATATTAATCTTATCACTCTTAAGGCCTTTACAAATTTTACAAGCTTTTCTACTAAAACTAAATGAGACATATAATTTAACTATTTTTTTTAAAAATTTTTTGAATCGTACAGTTATTATCTTTTTAGAAATTCAGGATTATTCCCCTTGGCATTGTGTATCAGAATAAAGATGGTAATGTAAATGTTAAAAACAAAACAAATAACGTAGGTTCCTTAAAAACAAAAAGTAAATAAGACATGCCCCTCTACATTCTAATCTTTGTGTTGAATTCTGGTGATTTCTTTTTTACCATGCTCTTTTTATAGTGAAAATCACAACCACAGAGCCACTGCTGCAGTGATGGAGAAGAAAGTGAATAGAGGTGAATCACATCTGTAGAATCACGATTGTCTCCACCAGATTAATAAACAATGACCCAAAGTTCTGTAAGCTGAATTGTCCATCACCATGTGGAAAAGAGAACAACAAAACTAAGAAAAGTTTATTTCTTTCTCCTTGCAGTTTCCCAGAGAGCCCTCTATTTCCCTCTACCCCATTTCACCCCACTGTCAAAAATTGGCAGAAGAACTAGACAGAAAATAAGCATGTATTTAAAATAACTTAACAACACTATAATTTAGAATAATTTCAAATTTAAAGTAATCTAGCACCACCAGTTCCAATTGACATCTAGCAAAAGTGCCATCCAAGAACAGCAGAATACATATGTCATTAAGTACCCATGGGACATTCACTAAAGTAGACTATATTCTGGGATATTAAAAAATGCCTCAACAAACATAAAGAAATCAAAATTATAGAGTGAGTTCTTGGACTGTAGTTGAATCAAAGTAGAACTCGATTATGGAAAGACAACAAAAACCTCCAAACACTTGGAACTAAACAACACATATAGAAACAATCGATGAATCAAAGAGAAAATCTCAAGGAAATTTAGAATATTTCATTTAACTGAATAAAAAGACAGCATATCAAAATATTTGAAAAACAGCCAAAGCAGTCTATAGGGAATATTTGTAGTATTAAAAATGTCTTGAATCAATAAATAAGCTTTTAGCTCAGGAAACCACAAGAACAATTAAATCCAAAGCAAATAGAAGAAGCAAATAGCCACCAGAGCCAAAATGAATACAATTTAAATAGATGATATGGTTTGGCTGTGTTCACATCCAAATCCCATCTTGAATTCCCATGTGTTGTGAGAAGGACCCATGGGAGGCAATTGAATCATGGAGGCAGGTCTTTCCCATGCTGTTCTTGTGATAGAGAGTAAGTCTCATGAGAGCTGATGGTTCTATAAGGGGGAGTTTTCCTGCACAAATTCTGTTTTTGCTCGTTGCCATCCATGTAAGACGTGACTTGCTCCTCCTTGCCTTCCACCATGATTGTGAGGCCTCCCAGGTATGTGGAACTGTAAATCCAATAAACCTCTCTTTCTACTGTAAAATTGCCTGATCTTGGGTATGTCTTTATCAGCAGCATGAAAACAGACTAATACAAGAGAATAACAGCAAGAAAACTCAATTTAGAAATAAAAATGTTGATTGAAAGTAACAATAAAATTAATTTTTATCAAGACTGAAGAAGAAAAAAGAACTCAAGTTACCTCTATCAGGAATAAAATAGCAAATGTTACTACATACAATCTAATTATCAAAAAGATAATAAGGGGATACTATTGACAAGTCTACACACACACACATTTGATAATTATGTGAGATGAAACAGTCAACTGAAAAGCATATGCTACTAGGACTTTTCTAAAATAAAATAATTTGAATAGTTCTGTAACTATTAAGAAAATCAAATTTTAAAATGTAAAAACTACCCTCCCACACACAAAAAGAATCTGGGCCCAGTTTGCTGGACTAGAGAATCGTATCAAGTGTTAAAACAAAAATTAACCATAATTCAACCCAGTCTTTTCCAGAATGTAAAAGAGGAGAAACACTACATAGTAATAAATTTGACCTTGCCCAAAAGTAGGTCTGGGCTTTTTCCTCAGCTTTTGGGAGGATACAAGTATCTAAACCCTTGGAATATCCTACCTGATAGAGTCTTTGTTTACCTGGGGTCCATGAGATACATCAATAATGTTACTTACATTATTATATGGAAAGAATGTAAAGGGAGTAACAATGCTTGGTCCACAGTTCCTGCATCAAGGCAGACAGTAACAATATACTTTGACATAGGATGGTTTTAGCAATACTAGCAATGTGATAAAACTTGGGAACTTTGAGTCATTGAGGGCCCAATCTTCTGATGGATTTGAGACTGAGATCACCCAGGTGGGCAATCAATCACACTGATGTACTGTAATGGATCCACACTAAAGACTTTGGAGACTGGTTCTGGGGTGAGTTTCCCTGATAGCAACATTCTGTGCATATCAATGCCAGGAAAGTAACATGCCCTGATTCCTATGAAGAAAAGGCCATATACTATTTGTACTTCTTTTAAGGCTTCCTCTTTACTTTATTGTAAGTATGTTGTTTAATCACTAGATATTTGGGGATTTTCCAGATATCTCTATTAGTTTAGGTCCATTACAGTCTAACAATATACTTTATGGAATTTTTTATTCTTTTGAATTTGTTATAATGTGTTTATTTTCCAAAATGTGTTCTATCTTCATGAATGTTTGGTGTGATCTTGAGAAGATTTTGGACTCCCCTGTTGTTTAATGGAATATCCCATGAATATTAATGGGAATAAGTTGTTTGATAGTACTTTTGTAGTCAACTCTATCGTTAGTGATTTCTTGGTTGCTTGATCCATAAATTACTGAAAGTGAAAAAGGAGCGTGGAAATAGTCTGAAACATCTGAAATAGTGTAAATCTTTTTCTCCTTGCAGTTCTAGCAATTTTTGCTGGAGGTATTTTGACTCCTTGGTTAGACTCATACATGTTAAGGATTAATTCTCTGTGGAAAATAAAGCCCTTTACTATTAAGCAATGCTTTTGTTTATCCCTGATAATTTTCTTTGTTTTGAAGTCTGTTGTGTTTGAAATTAATCAGCTACTCCAGGTTCTTTGATTAGTGTTATCATACTGTATCTTTCTCTATACCTTTACTTTTAGCTTATTTGTGTCTTTAGATCTAAACTGGATTTATTCTAGACATTATATATTTGGATCTTGCTCTTTTTAAAATACACTCTTACAATCTCTGTTTTATAATGAATGTATTTAAAGTTTTATCAAGCTGTTATTTATATAATTGTATTAATATCTACTATGTTTAAAACTGTTTTCTATTGGTTGTACTTTTTTTTTTTTTTTTTTTTTTTTTTTTTTTTGCTTCTTTTCTTCTTTTCCCTCTTTTTCTTCTTCTCTGTTTTTAATTGAGCATTTTATAAAAATTCTTTTCTCTTCCTCTCTTAGTATGTTGAACATACTTATTTTTATGTATTTTGTAATGGCTCTTCCAGAGTTTACAACTAAGTTTACCTTCAAATAACACTTTTATTTTCACCTGCCAGGGCCACAGGGGAACGTTTCCCAGACATTCACTATGATAACTTAATAGGATTCCTGGAAGTAAAACCCACTAATGTATGAGAGCACACTTGGTTATTAAAGATTACTCCACACCGGGCTTCCACACTTGTCAAAGTTCCCTTTAAACTGTTTTTACTAGTGTGTAATTCCAGTGGCCACTGTTCCACGTACGCAGATTTTGACTCTGAGTCTCTGGATTCTCCTGTCTTCCCAGGTTTTCGGTAGCTCTTTGTCAGGGAAACCCATTTTATTAATGTGTCCAAGTCATTGAGTCTAGTTTATTCAGATTTTTCTTATTGTAAGGATGAGAGTACTTTCTTTAAGCTTATAATATGTTAGCACTGAAATCAGAAGTAAACCCTTATCTTTTAGTGTTTGGCTGACGTCAAGTTGCCAGTACCTATTAATACTGGTACTAATATGATAACTAAAATTTTTCTTTGACTCTTTTATAATTTATAAAGAAAATATATTATGATTTCAATGGTAATTCAAAAATAAAACATAAGACTTTTTAGAATCAAGGAAATAATAAGATATGCATAAAAATATACTACTTTGTGTTGAGGTAATGATAAAATAATCCAATTCATAACATGTGATGGCAAAATTATGTCATAGTGTGCTATTTAATAGAATATTCTACATTAGTCCAAACTTATGTGTGGAAAATATAAACTTATTGCAGAACATGTAGGGTAACAATAATGTTTAACTCAGAAGAATAAATGTAATTATCCATCCTACAAATTGTGAGCAGCAATACAGTTTTAGCACAAAAATAAAATCTGTCATGATAAATTGTGTTGTAAATATCAATTTAATGCTCTTCCAGTCTTTTTAAGTTGGAAATTTTTTGGATCATAAAGTTATAGATGGTCATAAAATGTGTATACTTCTGTTTATAACAAAAAATAAAAATCATTTATTTTAAAATTAAGATCCTGCAAAATTTTATGCACCTACTAAAAGGTATCACACATAACTTGATTTTTGAGACATACTGACTTAAATGATGCAAATTTTTAGCATGAAGCCACTACTATTCTAACCTGTAAACAGAAGAATTTATAAATCTTTGACCCACTCAACCAAACAGTTTTTCTGCATCATTGGTAGCATTAAATTTTTTTAGCCTGTTAATATGGTATATTACATTGATTAATGTGTGAATATTCAACTCATGTTGCATATCCTCATATAAAAACTATGATGTATAATTTTTTACACAGTATTATCCTCAGTTTATTAATGTACTGATGATTTTTGCATCTAAATTTATGAAAGATAATGTATATTTTTGGTTTGTTTTGGTACTTTTTCTTCAGATTTTGTATATTAGAGTTCTCTAGAGGAAAGAACTAATACGATATATGTACATATGAAAGGAGGTTTATTAAGGAGTGGTGACTCACAGGATCACAAGGTGAAGTTCCACAACAGGCGGTGTGTAAGCTAAGGAGCAAGAAAGCCATTCCAAGTCCCAAAACCTTAAATGCAGGGAAGCAGACAGTGCTGCATTCAGTCTGTAGCCAAAGGCCTGAGAGTCCCTGGCAAACCACTGGTGTCAGTTCAAGAGTATAAAAGCTGAAGAATCCAGAGTTCAATGTTGAAGGGCAGGAAGCTTCCAGCAAGGGAGAAAGATGGAGGCCAGAAGACTCAGGCCAGCCTAGACCTTCCATGTTCCTCTGCCTGCTTTTATGCTAGCCTGCTGGCAGCTGATAACCTATTATAAATGTGACTTTTAAGGTCATGATAAGAAAGCATACTTCATGTAACTGTAGTTTGGCTCTTTTTGTTGTTCTTTCTTAGATCTTACTACTGCAAAATTATCATTTTATTTCTGCTTGAAGATCTACCTTTAACTTTTGTGTTTTAGTTCCCAAACCAGCTTAATTTTGAGAACCTTTGCAGTGTTATTTTGTGCTGCTAGGGTTATCCAAAGCCACTGAGATCCTACTGGTTTCTGCTGGTGCCCTTTGAAGGGTGAATGTAAAACTATTTATTTACCTACAACTATTTCATTACCTACAGCTGTCAGGTGTTCTTGCTAAGGGAGGGTATGCTCATGTTTATGGAGACAAAGAGGCTTCCCTGGCATGGTATTGGGTTTTTTCAGAATATTTCTCACCCACTCCTTGCCTGTAAAATACACATGTGCTGAACATAGCCACTGGTGGCAGACACCTCTCTTACCTCACCACCCTGGTGTCTCTGAATTGTGAAGGAGAGGCGTGGGGTTGGTGGGAAAGGATACTACTTCCTCTGGCTGCTTTTTTCTGGCAAGAATGATCCCTTTCTGGTGGTTTATCGCTCAATGACTATTTTTGGAGGAAGACCTGTTGAATGCAGCATTAGAATGAGCCTACCTTGGTCACTTTCTGCTGCTAGAGTTGGCGGTTGGCAATCAGCGGGTCTAAGTTGCCTTTTCTCTTGGGTGTGAGGACATCGATGCCCTGCTTGTGTTGTTCCTCCAGCTCTAGTATTCCAAAGCAATTCACTTACATTTTACTAACTTGCAGAGCTCTC
>NW_016107348.1:9003796-9018366 GCF_001604975.1 Cebus imitator
ATGCGATCTTTTAAACGATACAACTAGTTCAACCTGTGCTGGTTCTTTTGAGTCAACTCAACCTGATTACTTCTTGAATTCAAACTTAAGGCATGTCCTTTCTTATACCTAGGAAACTTTCTCTCTACACCTATCAATTTTAATTTGAAATGTCCCTTCTCCTTTAGTTTCCAGATGAGCTATAACCACCACAGAAAACTAACCACTCATTAAAGTTCCTTCTTACCTTGCCCTCTGTCACAAACCATTATATATTTAGTTTTCTAATTTAAAATAATTATTTTAGTCTATATTTTACTCTTGTTTACTAATAACACTTAAATACCATTGAGGATAAAGGATTTGTCTTATTTGTCTATACATTCCTGCTAACTTGAAGACTACCTAGCATACAATAAATACTTGATAAGCAAATCTAAGTGACCAAATAAATAAGCAGTTGATTCCAGTTTTTTTTTTTAAATCAACTTATTTTGCTACTGGAAAGTTAGCTTTTGAAAGATTCTGTTTAGGCTCTGACACAAAGTAAGAATACAATGTGTAATGAATACACTATATCCTAATTCTACTTATGTAATTTCAAAAATATTATGTGAATATTCCACATTTTAGGGTATCTTCTATAGGCACATATACACATTTGTGTCTTTATCAAAATGTCTGATCAACCCATTTGGCAAATTTTATTGTACTGGGACATTGTTCATAAAAAAATATTTGAGCAAGGATTTGTCCAAACAAATGCAATGACTTACACTTTAAGAAACACACTTTTATTATGAAAATATGAGAGTGGGCCAACCAGGTTAGATGTTGCAGCTATAAAGGCAATACAGTTTCTTTTTCTTCTCTCTGCCATTCATAACATATGCTTTATATTTTGTTTCAAAATGGCTCTTCCAATTTCTATGAACATGTTAATATTTTCTCTATTTTATGTTTTATTACATATTTAAACCGTAATTTGGACTTGTTGCAACACATTCATTTGGAAATGGAAAATTTCATTTGAATCTAATAATTTCCTTCTAAAAAAGGATGATGGGAAACAAAGCTTGGAGAGTGTGAGGGGTTGTATCTGTTTTCTGTCTGTTGCAAGATATAGCCAAGAACCGTGCGTATTTAGATGCTCAAGTTATTATTGTTTCAAATAATTATTTATTTTTATTCATATGATAATTAGTTAACTTTTCCTTTTAATAATATGTTGAACCCAAAGAGTTATTATAAAATGCCTAAAATTCCATTCAGGAACAAATTAACTCAGCTCATTAGATGTCTATGCATTTTTCCCCAAAATACTAAATAAAGAGATCAGGGAGATGATGAACCTTTCCCTAACCTGACATAAAAAAATGATTATCATTCATTCAGTATTCTTACATTCACACAATACATATTTTACATCTTAAAAGGCTAATTGACCTTAAACTCCTGGATGCCTTAACTGATGAAACAATTGACTCTAAAATAGCAAAACATGCTAAGATGCATTTAATTGGTGCATACATTAGCAAATTATAAAGTCTTAATGTCCTAATATTAAATTACAATTTTGAATTTCACAAAGCACTTCTCATATTAGCTCATTTGCCACTAGTAAAAATACAGTGACTTCAGTAGGGCAACTGCTGTTTTCATTCTTCTTTTAACAGATAAATGCTATAATTGATACTTGAACCAATATTTTCTTAGGGGATATGCTATAATCCTTTCATTAGTCTCCCTGTGTGGAAGAATACTGAAGCAGTTCAAAAAAAGGAGATCAAGAAAGATGGTCTCATAGGAGCAAACAGAGAACTCTAATAGTAAGCAAAATTAAGAGGTCAAGACAAAGAATGGTTACTTTGTCAACAGATAACAGAGACTCAATCATTAAATCAGCCTTTGGTGCATGATTAAATTTTCCAGTGAGAGTCTTTAGTCTCCATACCAATTATACACTGTCAGAGGAGGATAAAAATCAGAATTATGCACTAGGAACTAGGATCAAAAGAAAAGGTAATATTCAATGTGAACTTTGACTGGTAGCAATATTTCTTTTCACTGAGGAAATAACAGCCCCTAGGTCTGTGGCCTAATAATGCATCCTTGGGTCTGACCATTACTAACTACAGCAATTTGGCACATCAAATCCACGGGACAGGAAAACAGTAAGTCAAACACTGGTACTGCAGTGACTGCTCACACATCTGCTGTTAGAACAAAGTGAAGCCAGAACAATAAAATCTCTTTTCTAAATCTGGCTTCCATTAATTTTCACATATTAGCTTGTTTTATCGATATTCTCGCATGTAACCGATGTCACATAATCCTCTCCCCACCCCCCACCTTCCTCACTACATATATCAGATCATCTCAGAGAACAAAGCTTGGGAATATAGCTATTTATATACATGTCTTCTGCATATTGTTATCAACAGATCACATGTGTGTACCCACAACTCACATATACACATATGAACATAAAATACTGATATATCTAGTTACAATTCACTACTGTTAGAGTAAGTAGTATAGACATATATGAGCAGGGCAGGAGTGCCACCAGAAATGGCAGGCACTCACGGGGTGATGATCAGCCAATCATAAAACTATCCCTCTTAGATAATAAGAGAGGGCCCCAGAAATGTCCAGTACTCATTGGGTTTTGGTCAGGTGATCATGCAACTCTCCCTCTGAAGTGGTAAGTGCCCACAACTGCACCAAGGGGAAGAGGCATTCCACAACAGATAGGCGCAAATCAGAGCCAGCAAATGCCAATTCCCTGATAAGGTCTTAAACACAAGCAGTAGGAGACAAAAGAGCAGAGTGTGACTGGCATACAACTTTTCTCTATGGGTTCTCCGCCAGTAAGGGAAAATCACCCCAGGTGAGCATGGGCACAACCTCAGTAAACACACTGCACATGCAGCCCCTGGCAGGTGCTGGCACGCTACTGCCCGTGTGGCAACTGAGCACCAGCCCACCACGGGAAGGAGATCCAGAGAGGAAAGGAGAAAACCCTGGAACCAAGCCAATGTATACAAACCCCAAGTCAAGGGCTGAGCAGGGAACTTCATTTCTTAAGTAGCCCATTTGGCCTTCCTCCAAATATACTTTGCTTCTTTCAAGAAACCTTTGCTTCTGCTTTAAAACTTGCCTGTGTCCTCTGTAAAGACAAGGGCCAGCATCACTGAGGACTCACTGAAGGGTGTGGACTAGTTCGCTGGTTCTGAACTTGCTGCTAGTTGTGGAATTGCTGCCGGTAACAATACCACATTCTTCATTCTAGTAAGTTTAACTTTCCATATGTGAAATGTTATTCTCCAATGGCTAATAAACAGGTTCCTATAATATTTACATGTTTATTTATTTTGTCAATATGTATTCCATTCTAAGCACTTCATGTCTGTAGTTGTAAGTATAAATGATATTGTTTTTTCTTCAACTTCCAATTAACTGCTACTATACAGGAACATGTTAGATCTTTGCATATTGGCTCTGTATCATTCTCAGTGGATGTGTGTGTTTTAAAAATATAATATTTTAGAGCTGTTTTTGGTTCACAGCAAAATTAAGCAGAATGTGTAGAGAATCCCCATATACCCTTGGTCCCACACACTCATGCGTTCTCTATTAATATTCCACATCATAGTGGTATATTTTTTACCCTCAATGAAACAACATTAACACATAATTGTCACCCAAAGTTCATAGTTTATATTAGGAGTTACTCTTAGTGTGGCATATTCCATGGGTTTTGAAAAAATGTAATGGCATGAGTTCATCATTACATTTTAATAAATAGTTTCATTGCCATAAAAATCCTCTATGCTTTAGAATGTCATATAGTTGGATCATACAGTATGTGGCCTTTCAGATTGCCTTCTTTCACTTAGAAATCAGTGTTTACGTTTTCACCATGCTTTTCGACATTTCATTAACTTACTTCTTTTTATCACTGAGGAATACTTTATTGCCTGGCTCTGTCACAGTTTAATTATCTATTCACATACTGAAGGACATCCTGGTTTCTTCCTAGTTTGGGCCATTATTAATATATATAAGTATTCATATTGCAGGTTTTTGTGTTGATACAGATTCTCTGCTCTTATCAAGGATTACAATTGCTAAATTTCATTTTAAGATGTTTAGTTCTGCAGGAAACTGCCAAAGTCTCTTCCAAAGAGCCTGTACTACTTTGGATACCCACCAGTAGTTAATGCGAGTCTTCATTGCTCCCATCCTTGTCGGAATTTGGTGTTGTGTCTTGAATTTTCACTACTCTAATAGTTGTGAATCAAACTGTAATTTCTTATGGTGTATAAGGATGAGTATATTGTTGCATGTTTGTCATCTGTATATTTTTTCATGAAGTGTCTATTCAGGTATTTTTTGTCATGTTTTTAATCAGATTGTACACTTTTTTATTGCTGAGTTTAAAGAGTTTTTTGTATATTTTCATTTTAATGTTTAAAATTTTTATAAGTGACAAAATGTACATATTTACTATGTATAACATGATGTTTTGACATGGATATATATTGTAGAATGATAAAATCTAGCTAACTAATTTACATATTAGCTCTGATAGTTGTTTTTCTGGTGAGAATACTTTGCATCCACTCTGTTAGCATTTTCTAATAATATATTTTTAACCATAGTACCATATTGTAAAATAGATCTCTTGAATTTAGTTGTCCCTTCTAATTAAAATTTTGTATCCCTTGGCCGACATCTACACAACGTCTCCAACAACCCCAGCCCCTTACTCTGCTGGTATGAGATCAACTTTTTAGATTCCACATATGAGTGGGATAATGTGTTATTTGTCTTTCTTTACCTCACTATTCTCACTTAACGTAATGTTCTCCACCTTTTTCAGTGTTGTCGCAAATGGTAGAATTTCATTTATTTGTGGCAAAGTAAGATTCTGTTGTGTATACAAAACATGTTTTATTTATCCATTCCTCCACTGATGGACACTTAATTTGAGAGCATATCTTGGCTATTGTGAATAATGCTGCAAAACATGAGAGTGTAGCTATCTTCCGGACATAATGGCTTCATTTTCTTTGGATTTACACCTAGTAGTGGAATTGCTGGATCATATGGTAGTTCTATTTTTTTTCAGAAAGCTTCATACTTTTTTTATAATGTTACTAGTAATAGTGTGCACATTTTCTCCACTTTCTTGCCAATATTGTTTATCTTTTGCCTTTTTTGATAATAGCCATTATAATAGGTATGAAGTGATCTGGATTTTCCTGATGATTTTGACTTGATAACGATTTTTGACTTGACCTGATGATTGGTGATGTTGAGCGTTTCTTTTCACATATCTGTTAATAATTTGTCAGACTTCTTTTTAAAAGATGTCTACTTAGGTTCTTTGACTATTTTGGGTTATCTGTTTTCTTGCTCCTGAATTCCTTGTATGTTTTCATATTATCCTCTATCCCCTTTGCAGACATACAATCTGCAAATATTTCCTCTCACTCTTTAAGCTATCTCACTCTGTTTTTTGTTTCCTTTGCTGCGCAGAAGCTTTTTAGTTTGAGGTAATCCCATTTACGTATTTTTTGCTTTGTTGCCTGGCTTTGAAGTCATACTCAAAAAGTGATTGCCCAAATCAATGTCATGAAGCTTTTTCCCTATGTTTTTTTCTAGTTATTTCACAGTTTAGGGTCTTACATTTAAGTCTTTACATATTTTAGAAATAGTCCTTTATCAAGTATGTCATTTGCAAATATTTTCTCCCAGTCTGTGACTTACCCTCTCAATGTGTTTTGAGTACTACATTGGGAGAAAACGCAAGGAGTAAAGAGATGCTTCATAATGACAGGCTTAACGAAATGGTGAGAAAATGTTATTATTTTAGTTAAACTACATTTTTCACTTAAGACGTTAAGGGTGATTATTTCCTCATAGTTTTCAATAAAATATAAGCACTGGAGGAAGGATTTGAAACTTTACTAAGCAGGTAGTAAAGTGAAAGTAGTGCTAGGAACTACAGATTTTCTATTTAAGAATTAGGTATGTAAGCAAAGAAAGAAAGAAAAAAGAGAAAAATAAGATAATTTAAAATATTAGCATAGAGGCAGTCCAACATAAGAAAAAGACTTGAATTACAAGGTGTTTGGAAAAAGTCAGGTAAAATGTTCAGTAAATGATGTGGGGCAACTAGAAATATTTTTAAAAGAAGTGCTGAATACTTACCTCATGATTTTTGTTTTAAATGATATTTATCAGACATAAAAACTTAAGCTCCTAAATTATGTTATACAAAACTTTTGCAAATTCATCTGGAAATTCAACTCTACGTATATAAAATATCAAAATTAGAAAAATTTCTCAAAGTGTGATTCTTATTCAGAAGTCTTAAATGACCACCGATTTTATTCTGTAAGATTTCAAAATAAAATTCTGCAAAAAAATAAGAGAACTAACAGATGCAAGGTCATATCAACGTTTGTGAAGGAAGACGCAATATTGTAAAAATGACTATCTATAATGTATAAGTTTAATATGATGCTAATAAAATATTGATACTTTTTATTTTCAAAAAGACTACATGGCACTGGAGTTATTTTAAAAAGTAGCAATAAAAATGTGTAACATAGGTGGAAGGACAGAAAGTAGCAAAACATGATTATAAAAAACATATAAGTAAAATAGCTTTAATTACTAAAAGTTATATTTGTTTCATACATAGATTAAAAAATAAATAAAATTGAATAAGAAGTTATCCAAGCAGACCCAACCCAAATAATCAAAGAATTACCTTAGTGCACAAATGCACTAATGTAAATCAGTTTTAAATTGTAAAGCTTAGACATGTTATTGAGAAAATTGGATGGCATTGATAAAAAAATATTTAGTTGGGTTCCTTCTTCTTGCTGTAAGTTAAGAAAAATCCATGTGAAACAACATTGAATCATAAATAAACCAAAATAACTTTAGAGTAGAAGAGTGAAGTTTTCTATTATTAATGTAAAGTGGGAAAGACATACTTCACTGTCACTCAAAATCCAGGAGCCATAAAGGAAAAAGTAAAAAACAATGGTCAACATAGAAACAAACACTTCCTAAACTTTTTCAGAGGGTGCCAGAGAAAGGAAGAAAATGGTACAATTCCAAAGACAAAATGATTGAGAGAGAGAGAAAAAAAAACAACTTGCAATTCCTTCTTTAAAAATTCTTAATTCCTCAATATATAAAGTTTCCAAAAGTAAATAAAGGAAAAATAAATAAGATAATGGAAAAGTCGATGGATATGAATATGATTGATAGAATGGTACATTTATGTGCAACTTAGTTATGTGAAAAGTTGCTCAACTTTACTCATAAAAGAGAATTTGAAGTAAAACTGCACAGATAATTTAAGTCATATATTGTGTCTATGATTAAGTAGTTTGAATTAGACTGTCACAAAGAAAAAATCTTTAAAATTCAGATTAAGTAAAAATGAGCAAACAGAAATGGCCAGCTATCTGAACGTATGAAAAAGCAGTCAGGTCATTGTGGACTTGATGGGGCAAGATCCTAGAAAGAGGGAAATTTAGTGAGATGAGCCAGTTTTCCCCATGGGATTCTTTCTTTGGGGGTATTACCACTTTGCAGCTCTGAGTTTCTAGAAGAAAGCAGCAACTTAAGTGTTCTCTGCAGTCTCATAAATCTGAACTGACAGAAATTGGACTTCTGTTTTACTTATTTTAATCAGATTTAAGAAAATTCTGTATTTCTACTAAATAGTTAATCTGACGTATATATCACATTACACCTGTTTTAAAACTAGTTTGGGTAGCTTGGTTGATATGTAAAATGAGACTTTTTGGCTAAGAGAATGTATTCATATGATATAATGAGTTATTAGCTTTTGTGCCTAGGTTCAGAACCTTCAGATTATTTCAAAGAAATCTTTGGAGTGCTTAATAAATGACATGACCTTGTATGCTTCTTCTGAAAGTGATCAGAGCATCCTAGGGTAGCTGGTTCTAGATGTTTTGTCCTCTTTCAAAGAGTTCCAGGTATTTCCAATAATATGGAACTCTTAGTTGTTCATGCCACTCAATTCTCACATCTTTGTTACTAAATTCTTACCAGGCATGTGTCACAGGCAAGTTGTGACTATAGCATTAGGTTTTTTTTACTGAATAGAGATCAGAAAACTCTCCAAGTTTTGTTTGGATTATGTATTTTTGCCATCTAATTAGACTAGTCCCACTGATTGCTGTCAACACAATTAAATAAATACGAAGCTAATATAAATATAGAGAATGATAATCCTAGGCATAATTTAGAATCTTTAAGCTTCCTGGCAGAAGGATAAAAAAGTTGGCCCTGTGTTGCTATAATACAGTTTTTACTTACAAAAATTAAAATTTCAGTATAATGTTACAGTCTGAACAAGCTGAACCTTTTTTCCATACATACCCCCTATTTTCTAATATCACCAAAATATATCTGGGTTAATTTCTGATTTTCATCTTCTGATACAGACATTAATAGGAGATGATAACAAACTGTAGTACTCTCCATGCAGCAGCCTTTATGACTCCCTGCGTACTTGAATGCAGTTCTGTAATGACCTGTCTCTTTTGGTAGAAATGATAAAATAGGCACTAGGAGTATCAGAGAGTGTGAGGAAATTTGCCCAAGCCTCCACCTTTAGTAACACCTCAAGGTAACTACTGGGATAATAGGAGTTGAGGCATTTAGCTCTCAAAAATCATTTCAAGCCTCCAAACCACATTTATCTTTTAAACAAGCCAGATTGGAGCATCACAGGGTTCATATATAGGGTGTATAAATTCTTCTTCTGCCAAGACTCTGAGGTTCCT
This sequence comes from Cebus imitator, assembly GCF_001604975.1. Classification (NCBI taxonomy): domain Eukaryota; kingdom Metazoa; phylum Chordata; class Mammalia; order Primates; family Cebidae; genus Cebus; species Cebus imitator. The sequence goes on from NW_016107348.1 coordinate 9,012,622, forward strand.
GTTCACAGCTGTCACTGTTATGTGGAGCAGACACCACAGGTTGCAGTTTTGGTGAAGGGCCTCGTAGCAGCAATTCTATCTATTTGGGAGCCAACCTACAGCCTAAGTTATCTTGTCTTCTAACATCTATAACCATCTATTCATCAATAAACTCTCTTGGATTCTCAGATACTTAATAAACCCACCATATATGTTTTGAGTACTAACTGACATCTACCAGTTGCTATTAATATTGACCAATTAGTTCCATCTAAAATAACCCTACCTCGGTGAGAATTTCAACAGCTATTCGAAGGATCCTACTCCACCAATTGCTTTCTTCCCCGATCTTACATTAAAATCCACCTTTGGGAACTGGATACGTTAGTGTATTTGCTGTAATTTATTAATTTTTATCATTTTTATATTTTAATTCAGAGCTATGACGTATTGACTCATGATAACTTACTTTCTGATATTAATAATGGAACCAAGAATCCTGATGACCCAGAAATACACACTGGCTGCCCTGCCGCTGACACAAAAGGCATCTCTAATTGTTCTCATTCATTTTGACTGTAAACTGTGAATACTGCCACAGTGGATTTGTTCTCCTAATCAAGTTTTTCTGCTATTTTAATATGTGTCTTAAGTTCCTGTACAGCTATATAGCCTCTGTTTCCCACCACCCACCCACCTCCCCACCTCCACCAAGGATGGAGTATCTCCTCTTGATAGCAGGCAAACAAAACACAAAACAAAACCAAAAACGGATCATTCTTTCTTTCAAAATACATGGCCTTTTATTTTGTAAAAATAGTATCTGACCTAATTTAGCCATGACTAATTGGCTTTACTTTCTTATGCTTCTAAACTATTAACTTTGTCCCATAAAGTTTGTTATAATTCAATGGTAAGTCCTGTGTATCGGTTCAAATGTGACTCATACTCGTTTGCAAGGGAGATTTATTTTTGTACGATGTTTGTATATTGACTTGTCATTGATTTGTGTGGGCGGAATGGGGAGCAGGAGGGAGGATGCAGAACAGTGAATTGGCAATGGATAAAATGAATGAAGCACCTAATTAGATCACTATCAAGTGACCCTGGAAAATACAGACTTCTATCAAGTATCCAGAGAGAAAACATGTCACTCAGCTACCTTTTCTTCTCTGAAAATTATTAACCTTGTAGTCACTTACAATTGAGTGAATTTCAGCTTATATTTTATAACATATGTGAGAGCCTGTGTATGAACTGTGTTATTTCAATTCTTTCATAAACTTCCATATTCTTCTATAGCCTTATTGACTTTCAGCTTTTTAACTTTATTTAGATTCAGCTTGTAATTTCAGTTTATAATTTCATACATTACTATTCTCTTTAGGTTTTCCCAGCACCAACTTTGATTTGCATTCAATGCAGCTCATATTCAATACGGCAAAATGTTCTATTCTTAATGCAAAGGGACACAAAAACAATACAGTGCACTTGCTCCTTATCTTCAATACTAATATAGCATGATATTATAGGATTATTCCTAAAGACTGTGTGGTAAGGAAGGCAATGCATTTTTTCTTTTCTTGTCTATGAAGGACTAAAATCCATTGACATATTATTACACAGTCATACATGTCAAGAATACAAAAATTTCATTAAAACTTTTTATTTAAGTTTATTAATAATATATATGCATGTAGTTTTGTCCTTTTGTCAAAAGCATTCATTCGTGAAAAAAGTAATAGCATTCAGGGTATAGTTTAGTGAAGGGGGCCATTTTGAGGCTTGTGTAAAAGCTTAGTTTCTATTAGTGGGTTTCAGCGTTAACCACACTATAAAATGAGCAATGGTTGAAGGATTTCTTGGTAATATCACAAGAGCTCATTCCCACAGCAATGCATTCCCCAACCTGCAGAGCCTTACATTGGTATCCTAGTTAAATTCTAATTTGGATAATTAAATTCTGCTTGCATAGCTGACTTCTTACAGTTTCTAGCCTTTTTTTGCAATCCTCTGTTATTTCCTGTTTTGAACTGATGACTGCTGTGCTCTGTGGAACAGAAGCTGCATAATGGGACGGGAAACCATTCACTCTGCTTCTGTTACAGTTCTGGTCTCTAGCTCTATTTTTCATTTCATTGTAATATTTGTGAAATCGAAATACCTTTCCTTGTTCCTGGTCTGCTAGGAGACATAAATCCATGATAACCTGTACCCATTCAATTTCTATTAAAATATGCATTTATCTAGCTGAAATTTAAAATACAGCTTTTCCTTACAAAATATGTATAGAGAAAATACAGCGTATTTTTAAGGATGTTAGGTGAACTTGCAAAACTGATATTTTAAAAAATATATCTGCTGTATTAACTTCTAGTAGCAACCTGTTTTTCATAATTTGGATGTGCACCATTCAGATGCCCTGTATACAGCTATACCTACAATGTGTACTTCATAAATAATATATACTCTATGTCTTAATGGAAATCCAGAAAGGTCAGGTGATTAATCTTTGGGGCAGATGCTCATATTTTCCCTAGACAAATTTCATTGTGTCTAGTAGCAGCTCAGTTTCTTTCTCAAAGATTATTCAGAGAAGAAAGCAATATTTTATTCATATTGATGACCATATACCTGACCTTACCTCTGCCCTCACTTCCTGGCTCCAGAAATTCTTTCAGTCCCACTTTGATAAGGTCTAAATTCACATGGAGTGAGTGGGTTATAATACAAACTCTGCTTTTCTTTCTACACAAGCAAAAAGTTTTATAGCTTATTCCAAAAAAAAAAAAAATTATTACTTGTTATACTCAAGATTATTACTTATTATTTGTTTTAGTAAAAATTTTACTTGTTGTAGTAAAAGTACTGTATAAACAAAGATGAAAGTCCAGTCAGTTTAGAGGAAAGTAACATTAACAAATAAAATACATGAACTTTTTTATCGTTTAATATTTTACTAAAAAAAACTTCTGACTAGAATATTAAAAACAAGTACTTTGAAGTAAAATATTAATTTATCCATGTTAAAGAACTACAGATATAAAATTCACTCAGACTTCAGTGTATTTCCTAATTAGGTCCTCTTTATTGAATATATATGTATGCTAATATATAATTCAAAAATATTGATTATAATATATTATCATTCTTTATTTGAAAAAAAAATCTCATATTTTATCTTTTGTTAATCAGCCCAAGTTAAACAATAAAAGTTGTAGATTTGAGACTTCCACAAAGATGGCCAAATAGGAACAGCTCCAGTCCCCAGTTCCCAGTGAGAGTCAGCCAGAAGGTGAGAGATCTCCACATTTCCAACCAAGGTACCAGGTTCATCTGATCGGGACTGGTTAGACAGTGGGTGCAGCCCAAGGAAGGCAAACCAAAGCAGGGTGGGCATCACCTCACCCGGGAAGCACAAGGGGACAGAGAACTGCCTCTCCTAGCCGAGAGAAGCCATTACAGACTCTTCTGGACATTCCAGCACTCTGGTTCAGATACTGCATTTTTCCCATGGTCCTCACAACCAGCAGACCAGGAGATTCTCTCTGGTGCCTACAACACCAGCACCCTGGGTTTCCAGCACAAAACTGGGTGGTCATTTTAGCTACAGCAGTTTTTTTTTTTTTTTCCCCCAGCAGCCTGGAATGCCAGTGAGATGGAACCACTCTTTCTCCTGAAAGAAGATGGCTGAAGCTAAGGAGCTAAGTGATCTGGCTCCGTGAGCCTCATCCCCACAAACACCAGCAAGCTAAGATGCACTGGCTTGAAATTCTCACAGCCAGCAAAGCAGCCTGAGCTCGACCTGGGGTGTTTGAGCTTGGTAGGGGGAGAGGCATCCACCATTACTGAGGTGCAGGTAGGTGTTTCTAAATGTGCCTGTGTAAATAAAGTCTCCTGGAAGTTTACACAGCAGCTAGGCTGAGCCCACTGGCAGTTCAGCAAGGCCGCTGCAGGCAGACTGTTACTAAACACCCTTCCTGCTGGGCAGGCATCTCTGAAAAAAGGCAGCAACCCATCAGGGACTTATAAATAAAGCCCCCATCTTCCTGGGACAGAGCACCTGGGAAAAGGGGCGGTTGTGAGTTCTGCTTTAGCAGGCTTAAGCTTCCCTGCCCAGCAGCTCTGAAGGGAACAACGGACCTCTCAGCACAGCACTTGAGCTCTGATAAAGAACAGACTGCCTGCTCAAGTGGCTCCCTGACCCCGGTTTATCCTGACTAAGAGACGCCTCATACAGGAGAGCTCTGCCTGACATCTGGCAGGTACCCTCCTGGGACGAAGCTACCAGAGGAAAGAAAAGGGAACAATCTTTGCTGTTCTGTAGCCCCTGTGGGTAATTCCCAGGCAAGCAGGGTTTGGAGTCGACCTCTGGCACACTTGCAGCAGAGGGGCCTGTTACAAGGAAAACTAAAAAAAAAACAAAGAAATAGCTTCAACATCAACAGAAAGGACCTTCACTCAGAGACCCCATCCAAAAGTCACCAACTTCAAAGACCAAAGGTAGATAAATCCATGAAGATGGGAAGAAACCAGTGCAAAAATACTGAAATCACCAAACGCCAAAACACCTCTTCTCCAAGACATCACAACTCCTCACCAGCAAGTGAACAAAAGGGGATGGACAATGAGTTTGACAAATTGACAGAAGCAGGCTTCAGAATGTGGGTAATAGCAAACTTCTCTGAGCTAAATTAGCATATTCAAACCCAATACAAGGAAACTAAGAACTTTGAAAGAAGGTTGGACAAAATGCTAACTCGAATAGCCAGTATAGAAGAGAACATAAATGACGTGATGGAGCTGAAAAACACAGCACATTTTTCAGAACTTCGTGAAGCATATATAAGTTTCAAAAGCCAAATCGATCAAGTGGAAGAAAGGACATCAGAGATTGAAGATCAGCTCAACAAAATAAAGCAAGAAAGCAAGATTAAAGAAAAAACAGTGAAAGGAAATGAACAAAGCCTCCAGGAAATATGGGATTATTTAAAAAGACCAAATCTACATTTGATTGCTATACCTGAATGTGATAGGGAGAATGAAACCAAGTTGGAATACACTCTTCAGGATATTATCCAGGAGAACTTCACAAACCTAGCAAGACAGGCCAACATTCAAATTCAGGAAATACAGAGAACACCACAAAGATATTCCTTGAGAATAGCAACCACAAGGCACATAAAGGCCAGATTCACCAAGGTTGAAATGAAGGAAAAAATGCTAAGGGCAACCAGAAAGAAAGGTTGAGTGACCAACAAAGGGAGGCACATCAGACTCGGAGTGGATGTCTTGGCAGAAATCCTACAAGCCAGAAGAGAGTGGAGGCCAATATTCAATATCCTTAAAGAAAAGAATTTTCATCCCAGAATTTCATATCCAGCCAAACTAGCTTCATAAGTGATAGAGAAAATAATCCTTTACATACAAGAAATGGCTGAGAGATTTCATCACCACCAGGCCTACCCTACAAGAGCTCCTGAAGGAACCACTAAACATGGAAAGGAACAACCAGTACCAGCCACTGCAAAAACATACAAAATTGTAAAGACCATCAACACTAAGAAGAAACTGCATCAACTAACAAGGAATCAACTAGTTAGCACTAAAATGGCAGAAACAAATTCACACATAACAATATTAACCTTAAATGAAAATAGGCTAAATGCCCCAATCAAAAAACATAGACTAGCAAACAGGATAGAGTCAAGAACCATCAGTGTGCTGTATTCAAGAGACCAATCTCACATGCAAAGACACACATAC
>NW_016107348.1:9018416-9054122 GCF_001604975.1 Cebus imitator
AAAAAAAAAAAAAAAAAGCAGGTGTTGCAATCCTAGTCTCTGATAAAACAGACTTTAAACCAACACAAATTAAAAGAGACAAAGAAAGGCATTACATAATGGTAAATGGATCAATGCAACAAAAAGAGCTAACTATCCTAAATATGTATGCACCCAATACAGGAGCACGCAGATACATAACGCCAGTTCTTAATGACCTACAAAGAGACTTAGACTCCCGCACATAATTGTGGGAGACTTTAACACTCCACTGTCAATATTAGACAGATCAATGAGACAGAAAATTAGCAAGGATATCCAGGACTTGAACTCAGATCTGGATCAAGTGGACCAAATAGACATCTACAGAACACTCCACCACAAATCCACAGAATATACATTCTTCTCAGCACCACATCACACTCACTCTAAAACTGACCACATAATTGGAAGTAAGTCACTCCTCAGCAAAGGCAAAAGAATGGAAATCGTAACAATCAGTCTCTCAGACCACGGTGCAATCAAATTAGAACTCACGACTAAGAAACTCACTCAAAACCGTACAACTACATGGAAACTGAACAACCTGCTCCTAAATGACTACTGGATAAATAATGAAATGAAGGCAGAAATAAAGATGTTCTTTGAAACCAATAAGAATGAAGACACAACATAATAGAATCTCTGGGATGCTTTTAAAGCAGTGTCTAAAGGGAAATTTATAGTACTAAATGACCACATGAGAAGTGAGGAAAGATCTAAAATCAGCACACTAATGTCACAATTAAAAGAAGTAGACAAGCAAGATCGAACAAATTCAAAGCTAGCAGAAGACAAGAAATAACTAAAATCAGAGCAGAGGGGAAGGAGATATAGACAGAAAAAAACCTTCAAAAAAATCAGTGAATCCAGGAGATGGTTTTTTGAAAAGATCAGCAAAGTAGATACACTGCTAGCCAGACTAATAAAAAAGAAAAGAGAGAAGAATCGAATAGACGCAATAAAAAATGATAAAGGAGATATCAACACCGATTCAACAGAAATACAAACTACCAATAGAGATTATTATAAACACCTCTATGTACATAAGCCAGTAAATCTATAAGAAATTGATAAATTCCTGGACACTTACAACCTCCCAAGACTAAACCAGGAAGAAGTTGAATCCCTGAATAGACCAATAACAAGATCTGAAGTTGTCGCAGCAACCAATAGCATACCAACCAAAAAAAGGCTAGGACCAGATGGGTTCACAGCCGAATTCTACCAGATGTACAAAGAGCAGCTGGAACCATTTCTTCTGAAATGATTCCGAACAATACAAAAAGAGCAAATCCTTCCTAACTCATTTTAGGAGACCAGCATCATCCTGATACCAAAACATGGCAGAGACACAACTAAAAAAGAAAATTTTAGGCTAATATCTGTGATGAACATTGATGCAAAAATCATCAACAAAATACTGGCAAACCGAATTCAACAGTACATCAAAAAGCTTATTCATTATGATCAGTCTGCTTCATCCCTGGGATTCAAGTCTGCTTCAGCATATGCAAATCTGTAAACATAATCCATCGCATAAACAGAACCAAAGGCAAAAAACACATGATTATCTCAATAGATGCAGAGAAGGCCTTCGACAAAATTCAACAGCGCTTTATGCTAAAAACTCTCAATAAACTACGTATCAATGGAAAGTATCTCAAAATAATAAAAGCAATTTATGAGAAACCCAGGGCCAACATCAAATTGAATGGGCAAAAACTGGAAGCATTCCCTTTGAAAACTGGCACAAATAAGGATGTCCTCTCTCACCTCTCCTATTCAACTTATTGGAAGTTTTGGCCAGGGCAATCAGGCAAGAAAAAGAAATAAAGGGTATTCAGTTAGGAAAAGAGGAAGTGCAATTGTCTCTATTTGCAGATGACATAATTGTATATTTAGAAGACCCCATCCTCGCAGCCCCAAATCTCCTTAAGCTAATAAGCAACTTCAGCAAAGTCTCAGAATACAAAATCAATGTGCAAAAATTACAAGCATTCCTATATACCAATAATGGACAAACAGAGAGCCAAATAATGAGTGAACTCCCATTCACAATTGCTATAAAGATAATAAAATACCTAGGGATACAACTAACAAGGGATGTGAAAGACCTCTTTAAGGAGAACTACAAACCACTGCTCAAGGAAATAAGAGGATACAAGCAGATGGAAAAACATTCCATGCTCATAGTTAAGAAGAATCATTACCATAAAAATGGCCATACTTCCCAAAGTAATTTATAGATTTAATGCTATCCCATCAAGCTACCATTGACTTTCTAAACAGAACTGGAAAAAGAACACCTTAAACTTCGTATGGAACCAAAAGAGAGCCCACATAGCCAAGACAATCCTAAGCAAAAAAATTAAAAAAGGCTAGAAGCATCATGCTACCTAACTTCAAACTATACTACAAGGCTACAGTAATCAAAACAGCATGGTACTGGTACCAAAACAGAGATATAGACGAATGGAACAGAACAGACGCCTCAGAAGTAATGTCACACATCTACAACCATCTGATCTTTGACAAACATGACAAAACCAATCAGTTGGGAAAGGGCTCCCTATTTAATAAATGGTGTTAGGAAAACTGGCTAGCCATGTGCAGAAAGCTGAAACTGGATGCCTTTCTTACACCTTATAAAAAATTAACTCCAGATGAGTAAAGATTTAAACATAAGACCTAACACCATAAAAACCCTAGAAGAAAACCTAGGCAATATCATTGAGGACATAGGCATAGGCAAGGACTTCATGGTTAAAACACCAAAAGTAATGGCAATAAAAGCCAAAATAGAAAAATGGGATCTAATTAAACTGAAGATCTTCTGAACAGCAAAAGAAACTATGATTAGAGTGAATCAGCAACCAACAGAATGGGAAAAAATTTTTGTAATCTACCCATCTGACAAAGGACTAATAACCAGATCAACGAAAAACTTAAACAAATTTACAACAACAAAAAAAAAAACCAACAAACAACTCCCACAAAAAGTGGGAGGATATGAACAGAAACCTTTCAAAAGAATACATTTATGCAGCCAACAAACAAATGGAAAAAAGCTCATCATCACTGATCATTAGAGAAATTCAAATCAAACTACACTGAGATACCATCTCACCCCAGTTAGAATGATGATCATTAAAAAATCTGGAGACAACAGATGATGAAGAGGATGTGCAGAAATAGGAACACTTTTTCACTGTTGGCGGGAGTATAAATTAGTTCAACCACTGTGGAAGACAGTGTGGTGAAACCTCAAGGATCTAGAAATAGAAATACCATTTGACCTAGCAATCCCATTACTGGGATATACCCAAAGGATTATAAAATATTCTATATGAAGACACATGCACATGTATGTTTACTGCAGCACTGTTTACAATAGCAAAGACTTGGAACCAACCCAGATGACCATCAGTGATGGACTGGATAAACAAAATGTGACACATAAATACCATGGTATACTATGCAGCCATAAAAATGGATGAGTTCATGTCCTTTGCAGGGACATGGGTGAAGCTGGAAACCATTATTTTCTGCAAACTGACACAAGAACAGAAAACCAAACACCACATGTTCTCACGCATAAGTGGGTGTTGAACAATGAGAACACATGGACACAGGGAAGGGAACATCACACACTGGGGCCTGCAGGGGGTAGAGGGTTTGGGGAGAGATAGCCAGGGGTGGGGGAATTGAGGAGGGATAACATTATGAGAAATACCTAATGTAGGTGGTGGCGGATGGATGCAGCAAACTACCATGGCACGTGTATACCTATAACACACCTGGAAGATCTGCACATGTACCCCTGAAATTAAAGTGTAATAAAAAAAAATTAAGTTGTAGTTTTGTTATCATCTTCAAATTTGAAAACATTAAACAAAATATGATTTTCTTTCAAATAAAGACATGTCTGGGCTATCACAGAAAAAAATGTAAATATGCGTATATGGGTATGTGCTTCCTCTCTTCATTTCCTTTGAGTGGATGGAAGGGTACATCCAAATTTCAGCCTCCAGGGAAACATTAAGCCTCTCTTTTTTCACTTAGAAGAAATGTTAATGTGAGTAAAGAAAAGAAATTGGTGTTGTTAAGGAGAGAATGGTGTTATTATGTGAGTAAAAATTTTGCATGTTTTGTTTTGTTTTGTTTAACCAGTGACTGGATGACAGTGTATACTTTCTACTTGCTTCTTTTTTTCCTTCAATATATTTTACAAAATAAGTTCAGTCTGCAGACATCGCCCAGTTAAGCAGCTTCTCTGCCTTAAAAAAATCAACCAAAGGTCAGAATAGGATCCAAAAGAAAAGATATATCACTGGCTTTTGTTTACACCTATAGGTAAAGAATACAAGGATATCATCAAGAATTACATCCAATCCTGTGCAATTGACCGGCACAAAAACAAACAAAAACAACCCAAAACAAAACAAAAGACTGTTCTGTTTCTTGAATTCCTGAAACATAGATCTTTCAAAAGTAAACCATTAGTTACAGTAGTCAAGATAGATGACCTAACACATGTTCAGTAACCTAACATTTGTAATTACCAATTATTTTGCATATTTAAGTGACATAACTCTTCTGCAAAGATATTAGGATCACTTATTCTAAATTCACAGTGACGGCATGTATTAACTTCTCTTCCCAGGTCCACAAGGGGCATGGTTTCAAAGGCAAGAACTTCCCAGCGACATGCCTGACTTGCCTTCTTTCATGTCTCCATCCAGGAGCCTAGGCTTCCTTGTCTAACTTGCACGCGCCAGAAAGGTGGACTGCCCAGGTGGGCTTCTTTCCTGTAGCCTAGGAGAAGCTATGGGAGGACTGTGGGTCAAAAACAACCAAAGTGATGTCAAAGTCAAAACATCAGTCACTCCAGAGGAAGTCTGGAAGAACTCTCACTGGACAAGAACTTGAATGGGGAGGGATTAACTCCCAGATTAAAAGACCTTTTGCCCCTCACCTATGCGGACTCCATCTCTGGATCCTCTCACACGACATCCTGGGAGTTCCCTCTCTCTCTCCTTACTTCTCTTTCTGTCTCTCTCTCTGCCTGATAAATCCCTTTTCTGCAAAACTCTCTGGGTCTGATATTTACTTGAAGGAGCCCACTGCACCTCCAGGGCCTCCTCCCCTATTCCTCGGATGTGGGGCAGGGAACAGCCAAGAACCTGAAACGCCCGGTTACAACATTATTTAAAAGAGCAAATTTTTTTTGGTCTGGTATAATGACTTAGCATTCCAGGATCAGGTCCTTTGGTATATGTAGCAGTGTATGTGTAGCAGTAAATAACAGAGACAATTGAGTTAGGCAGAACTCACATCTGAGCCCCAGGTTCACCTCATTTAAATGCTCTGAGCCTGTTTTCTTGTATATAAAATTTGGATAACAAAGTCTGACACACAGTATTGTAGTGATGTTATAATATTGAGAGGATTCGAATTTTAATAAAAGTTATATTTTGTTATTTTAAGTAAATTAGCATGTCAAATTATTTTAATACATGAATATAATATTTATCAACAGCAGTAGTTCTACATTAAGACCACATTGATATGTATTTAGTCTGAGTTTCTGTTGTATAGTAATAAAAAACCTTTAAAGCTAGGTTTATTACTTTCCTTTTGTAACTGGAATATTTATTTATAGACATATATGACTTGCTAAATACTAGCCCATCCGAAAGTGGAAGGCTTGAAAGAATTATACTTCTCAAAGAAGGGATTACATGGATAGTCCACTAAGAAGTAATTTTGCAGGAATGAGTTATATTTATTGTTTTGAAATAATATTTGAAGATCTATTAGATGATTACTGTTTCATACTTTTTCCTCTTACTTAGAATCACATTTTCCCAGTAAACATCAAACAAATCCAGTATTTTATTGCAAAGAAATTTGTTTTTCATTTTGACAGCTGTGGGACATCTCTGATTTAATGAAAGCTCTTGTTTACCATTTCTCCCTGCAGCACACATCTGTTGATTCTAGTTCTTTCATCTAGAGATACTGGAAAAAAAAAAAAAAGATAATCCATTTATTCATTCTACAAAAATTGTTGAAGTACTTCTTATGGCCTTCAAATAGTTACCGCTGCTTTCTGCAGGCACATTTCTTGAACTAAAGGATAAAACAATATTACCAAGGCTCACAAATGGTCCTAAAAAAAATTGGTGATTCTTAGAAGACATACTTGTGACAAAGAAAAATCCTTAAGAAATGAAATTAAGACCAAACAGAAAAAAGAATAGTGGTATATTCTTTAAATAGTTGGTAATTTTTTCCTAGGTTCTTAGAGGATAAACACTAAAAATTGGCCATATAAGTAGAGCGTGAATATAAACACCTTAAATTTTAGTGCATATATCAATATGTAATAATTAATATATGCAATAAAATGATTAAATGACAAAACCTGTATAAAACATTGAGAAGATTATCTGTCATATAGAAAATATTTAAAACACTTTTATTCTTAATATGTATATATTTATGGTTGAGTTTTATGGTAAAATGCATCTAGTTATTATACTATCATGTCAGTGCAATGTTTCTCAATAATCGTTTCATCACAACACCACCCTCAGTTTTACAATTTTTCTAATTATTTTTATGTAAGTACTAACACTGACTCAATTACACATGACTGGGTCCATCATCACATCTGTTTCCAGAGTGGGGAAAAAAAACAGAAAGATGCTCCTTTGGTAGAATACTACTTTCAGAAGATTCTATCTGAATATAGGAAATAAAACTAGATCAATCTGGAAAGGATAGGTTATCATTATTGTAGAAAATTTGAATTTGTTTCCCTGTAAATAGGATAAGTGGAAAATATTAACAAAATAATTAGTATAGTTAAAAACCATACAAATATCTTTATATTATTCACTCTAATGATTTTTTTACAAATTCTCAGATAGTTAAAAATATCTGTGACTATGTCATTACAGTTAAAAAACAGTCATCAATCTTACTCTTTTCAATATATATATAAACAAATAAAGCTGACTTTTTTCTTTTTCCTAAGAAAAAGATGTTTACATAGCCTAATTCTTAGAAGAATAGAGTTATGGTATAAATAAATAATTTAGCTCTGAGTCTGAAAAATCGATAGCTAATTTTTTCCTGCTACATATTTGTTCCCTTAGGCCATGAAAGCACTTCTATTTTCCTTTCTAAGCAGGCAAATCTGGTAGATATTTTGATGTTAGAGAGAATTCTATAAAAATCTTTTCTATGAACTGTATAATTATAGGGCTTTGGGAGATGTGCAAATTAACATGTATATATTTATACATTTAACAAAGCATCACACAGTTAAAATAAATTTAAAACAAAAGGAAAACAGGTAAATACAAAATTGATTTGAATTTATTCTGTCTTTAGCAGGTAGCAGCTTCAGTTCTCTAAATGCAGTTCAAATATTTAGGGTTGAATAAATTAGTGAACTCAACTATACTAATACATGCCTTGCAACTGTGCACAAGTTCATGGGATTATGGGTTAAAAGTCATCAACAAACTAGTCGGGTTGGCCATGCTCCTCTTTCCTTTATTTACAATGACTATTTTTATTTGAATACAAGCATAGATATTTTTAACTTGGAAGTTATATTTTATACTTTTTAATTTAAAATTTTTCCTTTTGAGGGACAGTGGAGGTCATGTGGATTGTTTACCTTATTAGACAATCATTAATTAAATTGTCAAACTGCCTTTGTTAATGAGGAATAAGAGGATTGCAACTCTACACTGAACTTTGCTTAAAGAGACTTCTTTCTCATTTTCTCATTGGGGAAAAAAGTAGTTAAGTTAAATTATTTGATTTAGACTGAACAGAATTTCAACATAAATCTCATTATGTCTTAGCTATGTAATCAAAGGAAAATTAATTATTTAAAATTTAAGATCTTTATTTGCAAAATGGGCATAATAATAATTCTATGTCAGGATTTATGTGAAAACTACACCAAAAAAGCATAAGACTAAATAACTTATTAAGCTTTTGTGAAATAACCTATTTGTCATTGTCATTTTCAATTTTTAATTTTTGTGGGTATTTATATTTGTGGGGTGCGTGTGATGTTTTGACACAGATATGGGATGTGAAATAATCACATCATGAAGAATGGGGTATACATCCACTCAGTCATTCATCATTTGTGTTATAAACAATTCAATTATACTATTTTAGTTATTTTAAAATTTTAAATTATTTTATTATCAGATATTTGAGCCAACTGAGACATTAGATTCTCTCCCTAGATTAATGAACATCATTTAAGTAAACAAACAAAATAAAATAACAAAAAAGTTGCTGGAGTTGGGAAAACCATTTTCTTGACAACAGTAGTACAAGGAGCATACATTCATTGGTCACTAAAACCTTGGTTTCCTATCTTCGCTGGTTTCTTGTATTATGTATATATAATATGTATATATGCACACACATACACATGCATATGTGTTTATAGGCATATATACATACTTCATGATATCAACATTTTTCAATACATTTATATTTTGCTTACTTTTTCAGAGACAGTTTTTAGGCCGTAATCCATGATCACGTACAATAACTAAAAAGCAATTATTTAATGTATGTATTTTAATTTGTATTTCATTTTTATCAAATTTTTTTATGTTTTATTCAGTTTTCACTCATAAAACTGAAGTGATAATATCTGAGTCACATAGATTTTTCCATATTTGAATAGTTTGTACACACATCTATGAACATATTATTTCTGTAATATTAATTATGATGAAGAGACTTAAAAATTATACATGTAAAATATAGTTAAAAGAGAAACAGTTATTGATAAACAGAAGTCCTGAAAAAATTTAGGTAACATTATAAGAAAGTAAGAATCACTATGATGTTTTCGAAAAGAATATACTTTGAAGAGAAAGTAATTTATTATTTTTTGTAGGACAGTCTGGTGTTGCAAAATGATGAATAGGAAGTTATTGCTTCAGTTAAGCTTAAGGTTGATGATAAAGAAAGAGAAAGGAAGAAGTAAATTGAAAATCTTTAGCTGAAAAGAAAAAATAAAAAGCATGCTCTCAGTACCAATAAGATATGAAAAGCATTCATACCTTGAGTATTGCTTACAATTATGATCATATTTATGTCACTTTTAAATATTTTATTTGTATTTCCCAAAAGTAGTCAATAGAATATTATATATATGAGCAAAAATCATGTAAACTTTTGTAAATGTTTTATAAAAATGTAATCTTTTACTTTGGCTAACCAAGATACCATAATTACTATCATAATTCATCATATTCCCAAACTAGTATCTAAAAGTGTATGTCTATTTAACACACACATATATGTATATATATTTAAATCTGTCATAATTAAGAACAAAGATCTATCATACCCATGGAGAGCTGAAATTGCCTTGTTAAATCATAGGCTTTTTAGGCACATAAGTTTCTACATATTATAAAAATAGTTATGTTTTTCTCTTACTCAAATACCATTTCCAACAGTAGCTCATGTTGCCACATGCACTGTGAAGGCATTTTAATTCTGATTCATACCACCTTTCACATTTGCTTTCTGTCAGAAAAATACATGTTCTGTCATCATAAATTCTACCCTGCAAACCTTTTTCTGCACTGCATTCTCCCTATTCAGAACCATGCTACTCATCACTTGACAGGATGCAAAATGTAATGGTCATAAAAGTAAAGTCTGCAAACTTTCACTCCTGACAATTTGTCAAAAGGCACATTAAAAAATAATTGGAGAGAAACTGCACAGAATTTTTTAAATGTATTGAGCCATTTTTCTTCAGTGCCTGACTGGTCAGCTTGTAAGATACCATTCTCTCCATTATTAACAAGCCAAGACTACTGCTTTAATAAAAAAAAATAAAAAAAAATTTCACTGTATTGCACTCATCTTATTCTTGGCGTTTGTTGCCATACACTTCTGATTTATCTGGAAAGCCAACAAGTAAAACCGTCCTTTAGTACACAACTAATTTATGTTTCCAATTTTACCCTTCATTTAAATGTACATATTTCCCAGGACTACTGGTAATATCATAAACACCACCTGAAGTAGAAATAATAAACCCATAATATGTTTCTTTCTATATTTTCATTATCAGACTAATGTCTTATTAACATTTTAAAGACTTCAACTGTTATATATGTTCTAAGCTTAGTCTATCATAAATCAGCATTTTAAGCATAATAGATAGTAGTGACATTGTTATATAGTCACATATATCTCATGGGAGCCTATAACAAGATAAAGCAAATGGCATAAATTGACAAACTCTATGAAGAGGTAATCCATATTCTTTGGAATTTCCAATGAGAAAAGCAAAAATGCATTAGGAAACTGGGAAACTAGGAATAAAATGCAGCAAAAAAGAGCAGGATGTATGAATTTCAGTTGATGTGTTAGTTAAAATCATGTAATCAGAATGATATGCTTTCCTTTATTCTTAAAGAACTTTAAAACAGGGATTCTTCCTGTATTATAATTATGAAACTTGATGATATATGAATTACTGATAATCAACAAGATTTTAATCAACAGGATTATTAATATTTCACAGACTTTCTGTAGCTACAAAATAGTAAGTATTAAACTACAGCAATAATTACCACAGTCATGTTAACTGTTGCCATACTTATGACATATGTGATTTTTAAAGGTAGGAAGTAGGAAATTCTTTCACAGTACTTCAAGAAGCTAGTTCGTTAAGATACAAAAATTTGGCTTCTGAAAATGTGTCATATATTTCTGAATGAAACTATGGAAATATTGTGTAAAAGTTCTTGAGTTTTCACAGACAATTCTGAGAAAAAGTATTATGGAGTTTAAAAATAAGTCTAATGCTATGTATCTTTAATAAATATATATCTTCATTTATAGTGATAATATTTATGATAAGTATAATTCCCTTTTACCTTTTATGATGAATCTTTCTCCTTGGATTCCCTTAGTAAATTAAATCTTCACATTTAAAAAAATGTGTTTTGGAAGGTCAATTTGCTTTTACCATATAATTTCTGAAAAAAAAAATTCTCAACTGAAAGGATTAAGTGGATAAAAGGTTTTTATTAAGAAGAAATATAGACAACTATCAAGAAGATCCCCTTTCTTTTCTATCTTCAAATCAAAGTTAATTTTATGAAGCCGTAAGAGAAACAATTTCAAAATTTGTAGAAGCAAGCATCTGCCAGAAAGGCTTTCAACAGTCACTTTATTTACTTTTACAATTTTTTTTAATTTTTAATTTTTGTGGGTACATAGTATGTGTATATATTTATGGGAAAAATCATCAGCTATTAAATGATTACTTTAATACTAACAATGCTATTTATATAGAAAATAAAAAAGCATTACCACATGACAAACATATTGTCTAGCGTACGTCAGACAGGATTATCTAAATTTTCTTGACATTGCACTTTTTTGTTTGTTGGTGTATTAACTGTTTATACGTGACTCAGTTTTATCTGGTGTACTGCAGAGGCGTAAAACTTAGATAAAAAATACATTGAGAAAATGAATTTTAAAAATTAGTCTACATAAAAAGAAAAAAATAATTGAATTTATGTAAGTTCTCCTTGAAAAATACAAGTCTACAACCTAATTGACCTACTTTTGGCCATTACCATGATCACGTACAATAACTAAAAAGCAATGATTTAATGTATGTTTTTAATTCAATTTATATTTTCTTCTATCCAATTTACTAGGTTTTATCCACCTTTTGACTCGTAAAACTGAGGAGATAACATCTGAGTCACATAGATTTTTTTCATATTTTGTATAGTTTATACACATACCTATAAACATTATTTCTGTAATATGATGAAGAGACTTATAAACTGTGCATGTAAAATGTGGTTACATCTTTATTATATCTTTAGATTTTAATTATTTGAATAGATACAAGTCAGATTATATAGCTACAATTCTCTACTTAACAATTGTAGATAGATTAGGAAATGTAAAAAATAAAATAAGCTATCAATGATAGGGATGAGTTAAAACATTAGTTCTATGACTAATCAGCACTATTTCTGTTTGTCCTTTTTTTCTTTCAACAGAAATGCTTTTACACTATAAGATGTTTAAAATTATAGTAAAGTTTATTGAACAGTTTACTTTAAAAGATGGGTTTTCAGGAGGCAGTGGTTGCAGTGAGCTGAGATTGCACCACTGCACTCCAGCCTGGTGCCTGGAGACAGAGCAAAACTCTATCTCAAAAAAAAAAAAAAAAAAAAAAAGATGGGTTATAAGTTTTTACTGTTATATCTCAGAAGTCAAGTTCATGATATGATATAGCAATATTGCAAAACAGTATCAGCTGTAATATAATATTTTAGAAAAAAAGTGTCTTCCATGTTATATAAATAACAGGCATGTTCTTTAAATATTTTTAGATATCTCTTTATGAAATTGTATACACATTAAATATTAGCATCTAATGCTGTTTTTCTAATGGCAGTGTTATAAAAAATCAGCCTGGATTTCTTTCATTTTTAGCTTGAGATATATAACAAAAGTAAATCTTAGGAGAGTGGCAGAATGGAATAGTTTGATTGAGAAAGTCAGACTGGATATATAAATGTAATGAAATCTCTTCCTTGAACCCATGGTACATCACAGTTGTAGTTTTGATGGCTGGAATTCTCTTTCTGACACTAATTGATCTCTTATGCCCATAACTGTGGAGTAATAATTCCTCAAAGGAATCTTGTGGCAGTTCTTGAAGACAGGAATGGGTAGGTTTTCATCATATATTCCTTCATTACATAACACATTAGATATTCTATATTAATTATATTTTATCTTTATAGGCAACTAAATATTAAGGTTAGTACTTCTACAACTTGAATATAATCATTGATTTTTGCCTTATGTCTCTATTATTACTCTGTTATATTAAATCAAGAAAGTGTGTGTCATGTACCAAAATGAATAAAATGCAAATATTAAAATTATGTAATGTTACCTAATATCATATATTCTTAATATCATTGAATGTCCCTGAATATTAACATATACTTATGAGTATTTGATAAAATAACAGACCATATTATATGAAAGTCTATATTTTGTATCCTGAGACTTTGCTGAAGTTGCTTATCAGCTTAAGGAGATTTTGAGCTGAGAGGATGAGGTCTTCTAAATATACAATCATGTCCTCTGCAAATAGAGACAATCTGACTTCCTCTTTTCACAACTGAATACACTTTATTTCTTTTTCTTGCCTGATTGCTCTGGCTAGAACTTCCAATACTATGTTGAATAAGAATGGTGAGAGAGGGCACCCTTGTCTAGTGACAGTTTTCAAAGGGAGTGCTTCCAGGTTTAGCCCATTCAGTATGATATTGGCTGTGGGTTTGTCATAAACAGCTTTTATATTTTGAGATACAATCCATTCATATGTAGTTTATTAAGAGTTTTTAGCATAAAGGGCTGTTGAATTTTATCAAAGGCCTTCTCTGCATCTATTGAAATCAATGTGCAAAAATCACAAGCATTCCTATACAGCAATAACAGACAGAGAGCCAAATCATGAGTGAACTCCCATTCACAATTGCTACAAAGAGAACAAAACACCTAGGAATACAGCTAACAAAGTACTTGAAAGACCTCATCAAGGAGAACTACAAACCACTGCTCCAGAAAGTAAGAAAGGACACAGAGAAACATTCCAGGCTCATGGTTAGGAAGAATCAATATTATGAAATGGCCATACTGCCCAAAGTAATTTATAGATTCAGTGCTATCCCCATGAAGCTACCATTGACCTTCTTCACAGAACTGGAAAAAGCCACCTTAAACTTCATATGGAAAAAAAAGAGCTGACATAGCCAAGACAATCCTAAACAAAGCAAAACAAAAAAAAAAACAAAAAAAAACAAAAAAAAAGCAAAGCTGGAAGCATCACGCTACCTGACTTCAAACTATACTACAAGGCTACAGTAATCAAAACAGCATGGTACTGGTACCAAAACAGAGATATAGACCAATGGAACAAAACAGTGGTCTCAGAAGTAACACCACACATCTACAACCATCTGATCTTTGACAAACATGACAAAACAAGCAATGGAGAAAGGATTCCCTGTTTAATTAATGATGTTGGGAAAACTGGCTAGCCATGTGCAGAAAGCTGAAACTGGACCCCTTCCTTATACCTTATACAAAAATTAACTCCAGATGGATTAAAGATTTAAACATAAGACCTAACCCAGAAGAAAACCCTAGAAGAAAACCTAGGCAATACCATTCAGAACATAGGCATAGGCAAGGACTTCATGACTAAAACACCAAAAGCAATGGCAACAAAAGCCAAAATAGAAAAATGGGATCTAATTAAACTCCAGAGCTTCTGTACAGCAAAATAAACCATGATTAAAGTGAACTGGCAACCAACAGAATTGGAAAAAATTTTTGCAAGTTATCCATGTGATAAAGGGCTAAATGAAGGATCTACAAAGAATTAAAACATATATACTAGAAAAAAAATAAAAAATTGGGCAAAGGATATGAACAGATACTTTTCAAAAGCAGAAATTTATGCAGCCAACAAACGTATGAAAAAAGGCTAATTATCACTGGTCATTAGAGAAATGTAAATCAAAACCACATTGAGACACCATCTCAGGCCAGTTAGAATGGTGATCATTAAAAAATCTGGAGACAACAGATGCTGGAGAGGATGTGGAGAAATAGGAACGCTTTTACATTATTGGCGGGAGTGTAAATTAGTTCAATCACTATAGAAGACAGTGTGGAAATTCCTCGAGGATCTAGAAATAGAAATACCATTTGACCCAGCAATCCCATTACTGGGTATATCCCAAAGTATTATAAATCATTCTATTATAAAGACACATGCACACTTATGTACATTGCAGCACTGTGTACAATAGCAATGACCTGGAACCAATCCAAATGCCCATCAACAATAGACTGGATAAAGAAAATGTGGCACATATACACCATGGAATACTACGCAGTCATAAAAAAACAATAAGTTCATGTCCTTTTCAGGGATATGGATGAATCTAGAAACCATCATTCTCAGCAAATTGACACAAGAACAGAAAACCAAACACTGCATGTTGTCATTCATAAGTGGGTGTTGAACAATGAGAACACAAGGACACAGGGGGAGAACATCATACACTGGGGTCTGTTGGGGTTGGGGGACTAGGGGAGAGATAGCAGGGGATGGGGAGATTGGGGAGAGATAACATTAGGAGAAATACCTCATGCAGGTGACAGGGGATGTAGGCAGCAAACCACCATGGCATGTGTGGATCTATTCAACAATCCTGCAAAATCTGCACATGTACTCCAGAACTTAAAGTTAAAAAAAAGTCTGTGTTTGTTTTTTGTTTTATCAAACCACTATGTCAAAGGGTATTTAAAGTTAGAATATCCCCACTCATTATGCTTCATATTCATCAGAATTTTAAAATATTTTTCCATTTCTAAACAAACGTAATGATGGGCTTTATCTTATGTGTAGCTGTTCTCCTACAACTTAGTACTAGAAATTACTTCATCTAATTTCTTATAGCTAGTTACATAATTTGGATCAGTTTCATAAGTAGTTACATATTAATCTTCAAAATATTAAGTTACTTGAGTTATGATGCACGTTAAAAGACAGATTTGCCTGCCACAGCTTTCCCCTTTGACATAACTTAAAAATCCTGCAGAAAGACCATTCACTAGGAAAAAAAACATATAATTCATTTGCCACTGATAAAGGTAGAAAAAGAAAGTTTATACTGAGCACATGGAAGTTCCATGTTACCAGGCATTTCAAAAATACTTTTGGTAAGCGTTCCAATATTAAAATATTCCCTATTAAAGCAAACCATTATTTACTTGTGTATCTATAAATTGCTTTGTATTTTATTATGAAAACTACAGAAAATTGAAAAGAGACAAAACAATCTGCAACTCCCTGTATTAATACAACCTTCACTTCTACCTCTCTACTTGAAGTTCCACACTAATTTCTTACATATAACTTTGTAAAGTTTGTTTCTGTTTACATATTCATTTATTTACTGTGATTTATTGAGCATTTTCTTACATTGTTATGCTTTCAGAATTCTTATATTTGCAAAATGTATTTATATTGTGTTAGCATTTAAACATATTTTCTCTGGAAATGAGATCTCTATTAGTTTATTTTCACACTGCTGATAAGCACATACCCGAGACTCAGAAATTTACAATAGAAAATGTGCAAGCCCAAAACGTTGGCAGAAGGTACAAGCCCCAAGCCTTGGAAGCTTCCACGTGGTGTTGAGCCTGTGAGCGCACAGAAGTCAAATATTGGGTTAGGAAACCTGTACTCCCATTGTATCTAGGAAGTTAGTAGCTTGCTTTTAATTTTGCAGGTGATAGACAGAAGGGACTTGCTTGTTTCAAATGAGACTTTGGACTTCTGGGTGAATGCTGAAATGAGTTAAGACTTTGGGGGACTGTTGGGAAGGCATGATTGGTTTTGAAATGTGAGGACATGAGATTTGGAGGGGCCAGGGGTGTAATGATATGGTTTGGCTGTGTACCCACCTATGTCTTATCTTAAATTGTACTTCCATTAATTCCCACATGTTGTAGGGGAGGACCCGGTGGGAGATAATTTGAATCATAGGGGCGGTTTCCTTTCTACTGTTCTCATGATAGTGAATAAGTCTCCCGAGATCTGATGGTTTTACCAGGGGTTTCTGCTTTTGTATCTTCATCAGTTTTTCCTGTCGCCATCATGTAAAAGTGCCTTTTGCCTCCCGCTATGATTCTGAGGTCACCCCAGTCATGTGGAACTGTAAGCACAATTAAACTTTTTCTTCCCAGTCGTGGTATGTCTTTATCAGCAGCATGAAAACAAACTAATACTGTTAGGATTCTCAATCCTGTCTGTACATTATTAGCTTTTCAAATAATCTGTATCTTTAAAGAATCTATCTCAACTTCCAAGGTGATTCTTATCATCACTGATTTTGAAAACCATTGGAATATTTTAAATTACACTCCTTGGTTCAGTGGCTATCAATACATTTACTAAATTAAAGGTTTGTAGACATAACTTTCCATTTTTTAAAATAAATCTAAATGAATTTGAGTCAAGACAGTGCAGTAAGCAGAAGGAAGTGGAAAATCCCTATGATATAGTTAGATCTAGAGATTGAATCCGATTTTGGTTCACTTTTCCAGAAAGAACACTTCATAGGTGATGGCATGTATTTTCTTATTGCTGTTGTTTTAATGTGAAAAAAAAGCTTTTCTTCAAATTAGCAATTAGTTATGACCATTACCTAGATCTATCATTCTGTTGTTCCAAATTGTGCTTTTCCTAATCCAAAATTCCTTCCTCATTGATTAGCGAAAACACTCTAAACAAAAAGTTCATGTAACCTAATATATAACTTTTTAGTGTATATTAAATATTTTTAGAGTATATAAAATACTTGCTTTTTAAAATGTTATTGAAGGCTTTTCAAAATAATGAATTTATTTAGTAGTATTCTCCAAAGGAGATCAATAAGAACTTGTTTTTTAATTTTTATAAATTTACTTTTGATATACTAAAAAACTCATTAATTTAAACATAGTTGATGTCTCTCAATTCATATTACTTATTTTCCTCATTGTTTCATTTTGACCAGTGGAAACTTCACCTTTACTCAACTGCCTCTAACACTGAACATATTTTTCTTCACAGTGATAGTAGTCTTTTATAGTTTCCTTTCACTTTGCTACAATAATATCCCTTAGTCTTATTTTGTGTTTTTTTTTTCCTTCTTTAGTTTTGGAATGAGTGTTTACATCAAAAAATGCCTTTAGTGGTAAAGTGTATTTAGAGGCTTTGATACAAGCTACTCATTCTACTGCTAGTTTACTCTTTTGTTTTTTCTAATGAAAAAACCCAAAATCATATTATATGTATATCTATGTAACGATAACATTTGATCAGTTTTAATGGTATGTAAAATTTAAATAGAAATGTAGAGCTTTTGTTTATTTTTGCCTAAATTGTTTATCTTATATTTGCATCTATTCAATCATAAGGTGAAAATTTGTTTTTTATTGACACATGATGGATTATTCGTTTTATCCTACTGATACAAATATATAAGTTTCAAAAGAAATTGTTACTAATACTAATGACTTATAACAGATTTTAGTTTTAAGATTTAACCATTGCAGTGATTAAGTTCTGCAATATGTATTATGTTCATTTGTAATTCCTTATAATTACATATTTAATGCTGCATAATTTATAAAGAGAATGTTAAAACAACATTAAACATATTTTTGGTTATGTTCATACAACATTAAATATTTAGGAAAGCATATGCAATTTGTAAAACAGAATATCATAATTCTTGAGTTATATCTTGACTAGTGTTAGTCGGCAATTACACTGTCTGAGATTTCTAAAATTCACCAAATACAAGCCTTTACGGTGGTTGTTTTTGTTAGAAGGTAAATACACCATTAATTATTATTAACTTACAGCAAAAGCAATAATGGGACAGTTTATCTTTAAATTTTAACAAAGATTGAGAAATAGTTTTCTTACAGATACAACTTTCTAGGAAAATGCAAATGTCAAAACTATTCCACAACTGTTGTTTACTCTTTTCTTGTTTCTTTGGACCTTAAAATGGGTATATATAACAAAGAAAAACAGTATAATGAAATTTCTCTTTTTCACTTGTCCTTCACTTATATCTTCATCCCCTTACCATCTAATCTGACTAAAATTCAATTAACTTTTTAAAATTAAAAAATTAGTTTGCTTCGAAAATAACAAAAACAACAAAAAAACCTCATTGCCTAAAAATCAAGTAACAACATTACTTTGTTAATATCTCATGGTATTAACACTGGTTGTCTGTTATCACAGCATGTGAGACTTAGGCATTTTACTCTTTCCTTGTATGAAATCCAATGAAGATATTAATAGTTATTGTCTCACTTATCATTCAATATGCCTAAGCTTAAGTATCTCAACATTTGACAATACGAATAATTTTGTTAATGAAATAATCAAATGCTTAAGTCTCTCACGTAAATACAAGCAGCAGCAGCATATACAAAGTAATGCATTTTTATAGGAGCAGTTGTCCACAGAAATTATCTTTTGACTTCCTCATGTTTTATTCAGATAAACTAGTTTTCTTTTATATTCAGCTCGTTCACAACCACACATTTCAGTATTTTGGCATCCTATTTATGAAAGAATCTAAAACTCAATGCATGTTTGTAATTCTGTAATCAATTTATGTTTTTCACTAAATAGAGCAAGTGCCAGCAAGCACATTATTAACCAACCCTCTTCCTCCATTTCCATTACATTTTCTAGTAAATTGTCCATCAAATATGTTAACATACTTGTTAACAGAAAACAGGAAGTTGATGTGGCAGTTTGTAATGTTGGGAAAAGAGAAAAATGTAAAACCTAATTTTTTTTCTGCTCAGTATATACTTTAATGATATACTATTTTGATCGTGATTCTTAATTGCTCCCTCATTAATCATTCTTCCCTTTTTCTATACCAACAAAATGTTTAGCTGAGCACCTATCTAGAATAAGTACTACACTTCCAATTCTTCTTTATGATACATAGTTTTGAAATTAGCTCTTATAAATGAGTATGTAATCATAACATTATTTTGTGAGGTTTCCAGGTTGGAACACAACCAAAGTGAAATTAGAAGTCTGGGAGAAGATCATGCTCTCTAATAAGCATTTCACCTAGCAAGAGTGAGTCTGTTGTGCTGTGTGTGTCCCTTACCTACTTGAAAAGCAAGGTAATGGAATTCCACAGAATCCAGGAGCAACTCAGGGAGGATAGCAGATGGCTTTTTGGTTCAAGTTCTAGCATAGTGGGCCAGTCTGCCCCCACCCAAAGGTGATAGAAGGTCTCCAAGTCAAAGGTTCAACTAGCTCAGCAAGAAGCCAACTACCTTGGAGTTGTTTGCTCCCTGGAGAATGAAGAATTTCCCCTGACAGAGTCCAGGGAATTCTAGACCTGCCTGAGCCAACTACCCAGAAGCAATCTCAAGCCCTTTTAGGTCTCACTAGATATTGTAGACTTTGGATCCCCAGTTACAGCTTAAGGACTCAGCCTTTTTACAAGGCTTTAAAAGGTCATTGTGACTGTGAGCCTTTAATTTGGGGTCCAAATCAAATACAAATCTTTCAACAGCTAACATCTCTACTATCCCAGGCCCCAGCCTTAGGAATTCCTAAGGTCAATCGGCCTTTTCAGCTTCACAGAAAAGCAAGGAACTGCTCTTGGGGTACTCACTCAAGAACTAAGACTTCTCAAAGGATCTGTTGGACACCTGTCAAAGAGGCTGGATGCAGTGCCACAAGGATGGCCTAGCTGTCTAAGGGCTATTGTGGCTTTAGCCCTCCTTTTCACAGGTTTCACCCAGCTCCAGAAGGTTGGTACCACAAAGATTCTTTAATTCAACTGTCATAGTCATGCTAATGGAAAGTTATCAAGTCTCCTCAGGAAACCAGCCGCATGGGGAAAGATGCCTTGTTTCAAATGGTTATGCCAATCTCCTTGAAAAAGGACTATTCCATGTGTCAGCAGGGTAACTTCCTCATTCCCTGTATGTATAACCAACAATCCCCATGGAAACAAAACACCTTCTTTAATTCCATTCAAACACATGGATCCTACCCTGTGGAAGACTGGCAAATAGATTTTACTATGGTACCTCCATTCCAAGGACATAAATATATCCTAATGTTTGTGGATGCCTTTACTGGCTGGGTTGAGGCCTCCCTATATGAACAGAGAGGGCCTTGGAGGTTACTCAAAAACTTCTATCAGAGATTATTCTCAGGTTTGGCCTTTCCTTGTTCCTTCAGAGTGACAGCACACCTGCTTTGCTTCCCTGTGTTGTCCAACACATCTCCAAAGCCTTGGAGATTAGATACCACCTCCATTTTGCTGGGAGGCCTCAATCCTCAGGAAAGTGGAGAAAGCCAATCAGTACTTTTAAAATACCCTAAGAAATAAAACTAAGGAAACCTCCCAAGATTGGAAGGAAGCTCTCCCCATAGCCCTCCTTAGAGTCAGGATGGCTCCAAGGGCCACTCTCAACCTTAGCCACTGTGAGATGCTTTATGGCAGACCATTCCTGCAAGGATACCATCCTGTTAAGACTGATGCTTCCTCCCTTGTCACATATGTCACTTCCTTTGAACAATTTCAGCAGGCCTGCTCCTAATATTTACGCCCAGGAACTTTAGTACTTACCAAAACCCGGAAGTATGGTTCTGCCTCCCAATTCCAGTGTGCTTGGAAAGGACCATACCCTGTTTTGCTTTCTTCTCCCACAACTATTAAAGTGCCAAAGATTGCCATCTGGATCCATCACTCCAGTGTACAACCATGGAGGGCTGCCAAAACTGATGATGCCTCCACAGACAAATACACTTGTGAGCCTTTAGAGGATCTTAAGCGTCTATGTAAAAGACAGCCAAAAGATAAGTAATGACCTCTGAGTTTCTCTGGTGCCTTTTGCATGCTAGCTCTGAGCTGGATTGCTATGGTTATTTTCATATATTTGCAATTCAATTGCCTCCTCTCAAGTGGGTGGAATCATTTTTTAAATGCTAAAACAGCTGTTTTAAGACCAGTAACCCATATTTGTGCTCTCTTAACTGTATTAACCCTTACAATGATTCCTACTAACATCTTTTCCCAACACCCACATTTACCTATCGTACAAGTAGTTTTAAATAGACTGCAAAACCTCACAAAAATGGCTGGGCCAGCACTAACACCTCCCCTAGTGAAGTTTAGTAGCCATTACCATTCCTGTTTCTGAATGGAGTCAGTTAGAAACCTTTGAGACCCCACTTATTTTGGCCCACAGGTTGGGCTATCAATCCCAAGGTCAAGTCCACAGTCAGTCACATAATCCTAAATAGTCTACCAACAAACCCATTACAGGTCCCTCCAAGGACCTGTATTCTTGTCCACAATGCTTACTGGCCAAACACTTGTCTCATGTCTTCGTGGAGGCCGGGGCCATCACTTGGATCTTTTCCTAATATTTCTAAGGCTTGCAATCATACCCCTGCCCTATCTATCCTCCACCCAATTATAGGTCAACTTAATCATCGGGAAAAAAAATACAGATATACTTACTATTCTGAATCTGCTTTCTATTTTATTTGTTTCCTCAAGCCCCCTAACATAATCAACTGGAGAGAAACAAGCCAGCTCCTTTGGCGCCACTATTTACCCCAAACCCTAACTGGAATGTCCCTTTAAACTTCACAACTTCTGATTTCAGCTACATAATTCTGGGCAAAACGATAATTGCGAAAAACTCAGCTACCCAATATCTCATTTTATTGCCTGGGATCCCACCATTCCTTCTTTAGTTGGGACTCCAAAGTCCTATTTCATTCCCTCAAGTACTGCCTGTTTTCCACCATTACCTCGCATGCCCTTGGCTTCCATTTATGAAAGTACTGAGGCTGACTCACACAGCATGGGAAAACTCGACTTTGATATCACTGTTGACGTTTGTCTTAACCTGGCAAATCACATTTGCTTTCTGTGTGGAGACAGGGCATATCTCTGCTTACCTGCCCACTGGACAGGAACCTGTACCCTAGTTTACTCGAACTCACTCTCATCAACCATAGCATTCCCTCCCTACGCACTCCCAATTGCTAGAGGCAAAAGGGAAATTTTAACAGCACTGACTGTAACTGGCATTCTGGATGGTATGGGCACAGGAGCTGGAGGTCTCCTCGACTCCAGTTTTACTGCCCCAAAACTCTCCTTAGAAATTATTCAATGAATCGTTTATCTAGCTGACCAAATCAATACCATTCAATAACAAATCACTTCATTAGCAGGAATAGTCTTACAAAACCAATGAGCTTTAGATTCGCTCATGACCAATCGAGGGAACTTGTGTAATGCTTAATGAAGACAGCTGCTTTTTTGGCAACCAATCAGGTAAAGCACAAACCAACTTAAAAAACGTAATAGACAGTCTCAACAAATTTGTGGAAGAAGGAGTTCTGGGAAGCTTTGACTGATGAAATTTTAACATCTGGTCCTCGTTTCCCTAGTTAAACCCCTTTCTCAGTCCTATAGTGATCTTTCTACTACTTGTAGGTTTTAGGCCTTACTCAATTTATGAATTTGTTTTGTTTCTTCCTGTCTAGAATCCATAAAACTCCAAATAATCCTACAAGGTTACCATGAAGTTCCATCCATGTCTGATGGCCTCTTGGATCATCATCACTCTCCTCTGCCCAACCTCCCAGCAGAAAGCAAGCCACAGGAGGGACACTGTCAAATCGCTGCCCCCCTGGCAGGTTGAAGTAGCCAGAGTAGTCATCAACCATATGCTCAAAGAATTGGGTCTCTTTTCTCTTAAAGGGGAAATATTAGGTAGTTAGACAGAAGTTAACAGCTGAGAGGGAGGACAAGGGCTGCCACGAAGACAGGCCCTGCACAACCTAAGTTTAGCCCCAAGACCACCCTAATTCCACCCTAATGGATGCAGGTTGTGGTAACATCTCTGGCCAGGACATCCTGGAGAATGATAGTTTGTGGGGAAGATGAAAATCCACTGAAGTGCCACCAGTCCAACCCATCTAGGTTGTAAACCCTGGTAACCCCATCCTTATTATACAGTCATTATAATAAAATTTACATGCAGCTTTTGCCCTTTGAATAGGCTTTTCTTAATGAATTACGGGCAAAAACATGCACAGCTTAACTTGAGTTATAAAATCATAAACTTCCAGTCAAATGACTTCATTCTGTCACCAAACACAGCCCAAGCCTCAACTCCTCTCCACAAAATCCATAAAAGCACCCTGAGTTCTATAAAGAGGGGCTGATTTAAGTTCTCAGAAATCTTCCCTCTCTCCACCTGAGAGTTTATTACTGTGCTTCAGTAAACTTTGTTTTGAGCTTGCATTTTGGTGTTAGTTTGCAGTTCTTTGCTCACTTTCAAAAGAACTGAGACTGCCAGTCCAGAGCTCTGCCTCTTAATCTCCTTGGTTAAAGGATCCATTTCAATGCAGGACTTCCAGCAACAAAATTACTAGAAAAATACATTACAAATATATAAAAAATTGAAACTTATTTTTTACTTCACACTGTATAACAAAAACGAACATGAGAAGAATGATGGAGCTAAATATAAGTATTATAAAGCTTTCAGAAGAAAAAAGAGAACAATATCTTCCTAAACTTGGGGTAGCCAACTAAATTGAACCCGGAAAACAAAAAACATAGAAAGCATAAACTGGATTCCATAAACACTATAATATTACATTCATCAAAGGATACTTTTAACAAAAGTCATACGCAAAACACATACAAGGAATATATGTATTCCACATGTATCTGTTAATACTATGATCTTTGACTTGCAGCCCTCAGAAGTCTAAGAAGTAAACTTATGGTTTTCTTAAGTCACCAGACTGTGGCATTTTGCCATAGCCAATTATAAATATGTTTATCTCTATACACAGAGATAAACCTCTCTCTATATATATGTTTATATAGGAGTATACATACATATATATGTATACTTCTTTATGTACTTTCTAGATAGAGAATCTATATATAGATTACTTTATATGTATATATATATTTTTCAAAGCATATAAATTTATTTAGATATCCTAGAAATAAAAAAATAAGACAACCCCAATAAAATGGAATAAGCACCCACAAAAAATTTGGTAAGAATATGGAATAAGAAATCTCCAAACATTGCTAACTGGTATAAAGCAGAAAAGTAACTTTAGAAACAAAACTGGCATTCACTGCCTTATGTACTTTAAGCAAAATAATTCTATGACTTAGCAATTCCGCTCCTAAGTATGTACACAGGAGAAATGAAAACAGAAATCTGAAGGCACACAGAAGTACATTTAAAGCATTTTTTATATAGTAGCCTTAAATTGAAAACTACCTTAATATTGAGTCACCAAAAAAGAGTAATCAAATTGTAATATATTTATACAATGTAATAATTACTCAAGTGTAATAAATAAATACATTTTTAATTCATGAAGCAATGTGGATGAATATCCTGATTATTATGAGGAATTAAAGAAGCAAATACAAATGAGTACATGCTGTGGAATTCCATTCTTGTAAAATACTAGAACATGTCAAACCAATCTATTTTGATAGAAATCAATATAGTAGAAGTCTTTATGAGTGAAGAAATGGAAGAACTATTCATGAAGGAACTTTTTAGGCCAATGGGTGTTTTCTATATTTTGATACCAGTGTGGTTTACAGAGTTGTAAGAATTTATTTAAATGCATTACAGAGGGCACCCAATACATATGTATTTTTACTTTATGTAAAATAGCTATCAATACAAAATTAAAATACAAGTACATGGGTAATTAGTACTTAATAAAAAGCCACGTGTACTGTTAGAATTTAGTGTAATCAGAGAAAGTGCTCAACTTAGAATTTGCACTGCAGCCACCAAGGATTAATTTACCCAGATACTAATTTCAGTTCATCCACTGTCTTTTGTTTAAAAAGATGAACAAAACACAATCTTGGATAGAAGCAACTGTGTGTCTCCATCGCTGACCTATTCAGTACTAATTAAGACATTTTCACAACATCCATACATTTACTCTCCAATATTCCTCCACACACTCAAGCAGTTTTATTTCACTAAGCTTATCAACCATCTCCTGTCATATTTCCAAATCCCTCCATCTCAATTTCATTATTTTTACACAAATATGGATAATAATTAATGAAGTTTTCATATTTTCAAAGAAAAAGTTTTAAAATAGAAAAGGTTCTTTGGGGGCAGGTTATTATTTATATTTTTTTTCGGTTTCTTGCCACTAAATATGCAAAACACAGGTACAGTGCTTAAAGCCATTCTTTCCTAATCCCTTTTGATTATGGTGTAACAGGATTCTCTACTACTAATTGCAATGTAACCATCTGTGCTTTTACTCATATCCAGTCTTTTTCAGCCACCTAAACATTTCAATGAGCTTCTTTTCCACGTATGGTTACACACATTTTCCTTTATTGACTCTTTTTCTCACAGAATCCCTGGAGACCCCAGGCTCTTCTATTCTCCTTCTAACAACCAAATTTCTTCAAAGAGTGTTTAAATTTACTTTTTTTCTCTTTCTCAGCTATCTCAAAGCATCTGATTACATCCTCACTTTCATTCTGTTTATTTAAAAAGCTGGTTTTATTAAATCCATGACAAGGAATTCAGTGGACAATTTTCAATTATTACAAATTTCACGTCCTCAAAATGTTAGAACTGTTGACGTCTTTCTTCTGAAAACATTTATTCTTTTGCATTCCCTGAAATACATTCACCTGGTTTTCCATCTGTCTCTCTGGCTGCATATCACACACTCTTCCTTTGCTTACCGGTTAATGTTGAGAATCCATTAGAACTACAATTAAGGCCTTCTAATTTCACTCGTGAAAGCTTCCCCAGATGAAGGCATCTACTCTCATGTAACCTACTGTTATACTGAAGTCTTCCAGATCTATCTCTATAGTTCAGATCTAGCTCTTGAGACACACACCTTTATAATTAACTATTTCTTTTGTTTTTTTGAGATGGGGTTTCACCATATCGGTCAGGCTGGTGTCCAACTCCTGACCTCGTGATCCATCCACCTCACCCTCCCAAAGTGCTGGGATTACAGGCGTGAGCCACCGAACTATTTCTTAGAACTTGACACACGTATTTTACTAGCACCTCAAATAGAAGTTGTACCAAATAACACTGTTCGTCCTAATGAATTTTATGCAGCCATTCTTTCATTCAGGTTTATAAGCTCTCAATCTTGCTTTTTAAAATAAATCATCCCTTCAGTAACTTCCAGTTTCAGGATTTTCTACTTTCCTCGCAACTCCTACAAAGGTTTAGATCTCCTATGTTATATCCCAGAAAGCCTCTGCTTCTTCCCTCTTATATTATTTTTCACTTATTTAACCTACAACCATATATTCTGACTTTAATGTAAACTTAATGTGGATTCAGTATCCACTTTAACCACTTATCTAGCCTCAATCCTCATTCAAGTGCATATCCCACAGCAGGAACTGAATAATATATACTGAATTAACTAATTAAATATTTGTTAATCATATCCTACATAAAAGCCTAGGAGGAAATATAATCCGCATGTGTACTAACTCGATGTTTGTTGAATTTGATTTGGGGAAGATGACAATTTGTTTTGCCATCTGCATTTTAGCAATAAAATACAAAGAATTGTTAGTTAATAATAGCATTGCAACATTGACAGTTTCTGCAAGAGCAGATTAAACATAATAATGGGGGAAGATCCATGTTGCATGGTGTTAAGGTGTGTGGTTCATAAAGCAACGAATGCAATTGATAATTGTTATTTTGAGAAATATGATGATGAAAGTATAGACAAACCCAAGAGAGCAATTTAAATAGAAGATCAAGGAAGGTATTCGTTGAAAACACCTTTTTTGCTTATACTATGTTTCACACATTTTACTTTGTGCTAGTAATATAATGATGAGAAAGACACTGTACTACCTTCTATGAATTCCTTGTCTAGAAGGATACAAGACAAGTGAATTGGTAATTTTAATACAATGTCACAAGTAGTACGCTAAGGTCAATAAACTATTTCAAGATTCTCATGGCATATTATTTCAGAAGGAGAAAATTTTAGGGACAATGAGAATAATAATGAAAAATATCTGTCGTAATTCAAGAGAGGGACAATAATGACTTAAAATATATAGACACAATTAAAATAGAAATAGTCCTTGTTGGGAATGAGGAATACACAAGACCAAGAAAGACTATTCCAGGGTTGCCAAAAACAAACAAGCAAATGAAACAGAGACACCTGGAGCCATAGGCCAAGGGAAGAGAACACTGGAGACAGAAGGAGCAATCAACAAAAACTGATCCTGAAGATATCAACTAAAGATTCAAATTTGAAGGCCGGGCGCGGTGGCTCACGCCTGTAATCCCAGCACTTTGGGAGGCCGAGGTGGGTGGATCACAAGGTCAAGAGATCAAGACCATCCTGGTCAACATGGTGAAACCCCGTCTCTACTAAAACTACAAAAAATTAGCTGGGCATGGTGGCGCGTGCCTGTAGTCCCAGCTACTCAGGAGGCTGAGGCAGGAGAATGGCCTGAACCCAGGAGGCGGAGGTTGCGGTGAGCCGAGATCGCGCCATTGCACTCCAGCCTGGGTAACAAGAGCGAAACTCCGTCTCAAAAAAAAAAAAAAAAAAAAAAAAAAGATTCAAATTTGAGTGTATTATTTAACAAGAATGTGATTATTATTGGTAATGCATTTAGAAGATACAAAAATAGATTTTAAAATGTTTTTCCCTTTAAAAATAAAATCTTATTAGCAAATTAGAGATTGGATAATAATGTGAGAATGAAAATATCATGGAGTTTTGGAATAGGTAAGAGCAACAGGATAAAAAACTCCAAGTGCTCCAAAATGAAGAATATTTCTAAAAATTGACCAGATGTACAGATAGACCATAAGGTAATGTATGACTTACAAAATAGATAATTCGTGCATAAATTATCAGATATTGAGTACATCAAACATTTATTTCACATAATGGTATTTTGAGATTCGTACAGTGAATTTCCCTGTGTGGGGAAAAGCCAACAACTTCAATATAAGCAAGGGATTTCTGTTACTGCAGTCACTTTATTGAACACTAAATAGAAACATGAGAAGTATTAGAAAGGTCACAGGAATTAGCTCAATGTCAAGATACATTGACCAAGAATCATAATGACTATGCTATATGTATACATAAAGGAATAATTTACCCTAGAACAAAAATTTGAATTTTTTTCTAAGTTAAAATAGGCAGAACTTGCACTAAAAATAAGTAGAGTTTTAATTTTTTTAAAATTTAAGTCATTTAATTCTTACTTTCACATCATCAGCCACACAACAGTATCCAAAATAATATAAGCAGACAAGATGGGACTGCCCAATAAATAATTGCAGTAACATTTTTAAAATGCTCTTTTAAAATTCTTTCACATGTTCCTCTTATCAGTATGAAATCTTTGCTTGATAAGGACATACGTATCAAATAAGCTATAAATGCAAATTATAAATGTATTTAATACACCTTTTAAGAAACATTCAAAAGAGAAACTAACATTCAGAAAACTAATTACTATTCAGTAATGTGACTTTAGGATTTTTCTGATTTTACATTTATTTAAAAATTTACAAAATATTAAACCTTACTTGCAATTACATTGCAGAAACACAGCTGAAGAACAAAACACATAAATTGGGTTCTGTCATATGCACAAATATATGCAGCTTTAAATACCCAGAGCATACACAGAGTGCTCATGTAGTGTAAACAAAAAAATAATGAATCTGGCTGAAACTACTGTAAATATTGTGATATTCAATTTCATTTTTAAATTAACTAGAATATACCAAGGATAATTTGCATCCCTCAGTGTTGTTTATAATATTATGTAGCTAGAAAATCCTTTTGCTATAGCTCTGCTTTCTAGTTTTTGCTTTTGTTCTTAAGAATTGAATTACGAACATTCTTGTGTATAGAAAAATAAGCATCTACCTGAAAAATCAGTTTTACAGGTTTTTCAACAATACCAAACAATCTGACCATTAATTGGCAACATTTCCTAAAATAATATTTCTGTAAAATTGAAATCAAGTAGAAAATATTTTATCATCTTCCCCAGTGATTTTAAAGACAGTCAAGTTTATATTTACTGCCCTGTAAATATGTGGATTATATATATTTATATATATATATATATATATATATATATATAGATAGATAGATAGATAGATAGATATGCAATTTGTAACTTATTCTATTAAGGCAATGTATTTGTATATTACACTGTGTTCTTCAATGTGCTTTCGTATATATACATGCAGTATTCTTCAGAAGTACAAGTATAATTAATAAAAGTTTTGATATGTAATTTAAGTACTATACACGCAAATGCTGAGTAAATGGAAATAAAAGATTCAGTTTCAAAGTAGAATTCCAGTACACATTTAAGTGAATAAATTTGATAGAATTATTATTGAATTAGCATTTTTGCATTATTATTAGAAGACTATAAGAGCTATGATATAATAATGAGAATTTGTTAACAACAAAAAAGCACATCAATATTTAGATGAACAAATGTGATTTTCACAATATTATTGCAATTTATGATACGGTTTGGATAGCTATAAAAAGAAACAAATTGAAATATATTACATGTGCTGTCCTAGAAATCCTAGGCACTATTATAGTAGTCACCCCTTATCTGAGGTTTTGTTTTCCATTGTTTCAGTTACCTACAGTCAACCATAGCTTAAAAATATTATATGGAAAAATCTGTAAGTAAACCATTATAAGTTTGAAATTTTGAGGGCTATTCTCAGTAGCGTGATGCAATCTCACACTGCCCCTGTCCCTCCCATCTGGGACATGAACCATCCCTTTTTCAAGCATATCTATGCTATGTAGGCTACTAGCCCGTTAGTTCCAGGAAGGTTATCAGATCAAATGTACCAACAGTGCAGTGAGTGCTAGTCTTCAAATAACCCTTATTTTACCTAGTATCTCCAAAGTGCAAGAGTAGTGATGCTGGCATATTGTTATAATCATTCTATTTTATTATTGGTGATGTTAATCTGTTATTCTGGCTAATTTATAAATTAAACTTTACCATAAATGGGTATACATTAAGAAAAACATAGTATATGGATAATTCAGTACTATTCCTAGTTTCAGACATCCGCTGAGGTTCTCACAATGTATCCCCCATGGATAAAAGAGAACGATTATAATTATTACTGTTTCTAAAAGGAAAAACACATTATATGTGATGACACTAGATTTTCAATTATATATAGAAAACATTATAGAAACATTAACACTAAACATTTTTCTGGATAACATAATCTATTTTAATCTTTCTTAGAATTTGATGGTATAAACTATTTGAGCTTAAGAAGTGTTACTGTTACTTTTGTCTAATCACATATTAGATTTTGATAATTTTTCTGTGGAAAATTCAATATAAATTTTTATCAGCATTTTGTTTTTGATAGATTTTGGCCATTTGTGGTTATGTTTTTGGCTCTATATTTAGTATAGTTTGCTCTTTAGAGTTGGTGCCATGTGTATTCTACAGTAATCTATAATTTCTTACAACTGTAATTGTGAGAATGTTTTAAGGGCCTTGGTAATCAGTACTGATCACTTAATTCTACAAATTTAAAATTGCTTGGTAAAAACTGAGAAAGAAACCTAAATACAGTAATAAATAATGTAGATGCAGCATGAATATGATAATTTGATGTTACATGGCCAACTATTTAGTGAAAGAGACATGTATACAAAACATGTTACAAAACTGCTATAGCTTGCTATAACTGATAGGGTAACTACAGTCAACAAAAAATTACTGTACATTTTAAAATAACTCAAAGAGGGTAATGGGATTGTTTACAACACAAAGAGGGAGAAATATCTGAGATGGTGTATACCTTCTACCCTGTTGTTATTATGCATTGCAAGCCAGAATAAAGATATTACATGTGTTCCATAAACATATATACCAACTATGTACACGCAAAAATTATAAATAAAAATGAAATCTGTATTACAAAATAAAATATAAATTATAATATTTCAATATATATTTTATTATATATAATATCTAAGTATATTATATATGCCTATTATGTATGTAATATATGCCTATACCTATAATTATTCCTCTTTCTGTAAGGCAAAATTTTATATGTTATATGTGATGGCTCTAGATTTTCAATTACAGATAGAAAACATATTTCTGGATAACCTAATTTATTCTAATTTAATATATATATTGATATATATATTCTAGTCATATATATATATATACACACATACACACACATATACACACATCTGATAAGGGAGGCAATTATTTAGAACAGCTTGGGAGAGCTTTACTCTCTTTACTAAATTGACAACATTTTGAATTGACTAATTTATGTTAGTAAGGTATTTATAATTTTATAATTACATTGTGTTGTATCCAGAAATTGCAGGTGTTAAGAAAACTAAAAACCCCAGATAAACTCTTTGCAGCGAATAGATACAGTAAGTAAATGGTATAACCATAAGAATGAATCATACATTTATATATCTTTGAGCCCTGGATTTGCATTCTGATTGCTGACTTGCTAGAAAACATTAGAAAATAAAGTAAGAGCATTTGGATTCTATTTTTTAAAAAAAAAGAAAAGTGCAACTTTGTGGAAAAATTAAGAAGAATTATTTTACCTAGAAAATGTAACAGCATCTAATTCAGCCAAAAAGAATTTAACTCTTCTGTCAGAGTAAACCTTCAGTAAGTTTATAAGGATACATTTGACTTTATCATGTTTTGCTCATAGTGAATTTCAGGCAAAATATTTTTTCATAGCTCTTCTCTTCCACAGAAAATATCACCTCTCCTATAAATTAATGACCATTTAAATCATAAAATACTGCATTTAGTTTCAGATTTTTCTTTACCACAAACCATGGGATCCCTTTTATGTTCACTTTTGCCTCTCATCTAACTCTCTTTTAGACTGGAATATTGGCAACTGGTTATTTCTTTAAGAACTCTTGCTGGAATATTATTGATTTAAACTAAGCCTTCTGTTTTCTCCACATCCTTTACAACATTTATTATCTTTTGTATTTTTTATAATAATCATTTTGATACTAACCTCCATGAGGTTATATCTCATTGTGGTTTTAATTTGGATTTCACTAACAATGAGTGATACTGACCATTTGTTTCATAAATGTTCACCATTTGTTTTTGTTTTTGTTTGTTTTTAAATAAAAGCAAGTTTATTAGGAAAGCAAAGGAATAAAGAATGGCTACTCCATAGGCAGAGCAGCACTGTTTGCTATTTGCATGTTTCCTTTTGAGAAATGTCTATGTAGGTCATTTACCCATTTTCAATTGTATTTTTGTTGTTGCTGTTTGTTTTTGTGCTATTGCATTGTTTGAGTTACTTATGTATTTGGGATATTAACCATTTACAAGATATTCAGCTTATTAATGTTTTCTTCCATTCTGTAGATTGCCTCACATTCTGTTTTTATTGTTCTTTGTTTTATGAAATCCCTTTTGATATTTAGTTTGTTGCCTTAACTTTTAGGATCAAATCCAAATAAAATAAAAAGATTACTGAACAGACCAATATTATATAGTTTTTCCCTATGATTTCTTCCAGTGATTTTTTTTTTGAGTCAGTCTTACATTAAAGTATTTGATACATTTTGAGTTGATTTTAGTATGTGGTATGAGATAGGGGTCTAATTTAATTTCTCTGCAAATGGATATTCCAGTTTTTCCGACATCCTTTCCTGAAAAGACTGCTGTTTTGCCTTTGTATATTCTTGACACATTTGTCAAAAATCAACTGTCTATAAATGAGTGAGTGCCCTTCCAGGTTCTTTGTTCTGTTCCATTGGTCTACGTGTCTGTGGCAGGGATGTGGAGAAAAGGGAATCCTTGTACACTGATCTTTGGCAACATAGATAAATGTGAAAGCTATTATGTTAAGTGAAATAAACCAGGCATAGAAAAACAAAAGTTGCATGATCTCACTTATATGTGGAATCTAAAATGATTCAAACACATAGAAACAGAGATCAGAATGGTGTTTATCAGAGATTGGGCCATGTGGTAAGTGGAGAGATGTTGGTCAAAAGGTAGAATGTTTCGCTTAGGAGGAATAAAGGATAAGTTTTTAAAGTGATGGACAAGTTTATTAGCTTGATTCAATCATTCCACATTGTATATATACATAATAGCATATTGTGTTCCCCATAAATATATATAATTATCATTTGCCAATATCTAAAAAATTAATAAAAATAAAGATAGCTGGCATTCTTTATAATTACATTTCATCCTATGGTTCATATTTTGCATTGAGTTCCGAGTTCGCAACTTCTATTTTACAGTACAGAAAATAGGCAATCAATCAGCATATTTTAGGAGTCATACTCAATATAAGAAAGAGTATAATCAGCCTATTTCAGAAGCATAGCTTTTCCTGAGATTTAAATATAAATCACATTGTGTGCTTTATTGCAATAATATGTAAATACACAAACATACTTCAGAACACTCTTGATGTTTGTGATAAAATAAGAGTAAATATTATAATAAAACTTTTATAATCATATTTGTACCAAGTGTGAATATCTCTAAGGAAAATAGGATATATTTAAAATTTGATGGATCTTCTAAAAGCAAATATATGTGAAATATGTTTTTGCAGTTTGAACAGTTTCTACAGATGAATTTCACATATTCCTTACATCTTTTGAAATCAAACACTTCTAATTAAACTGTAAGTATATGTTTTTCAGAGGCATAATGAACTAAAGATAAGCAAATTCAGGTGATGACTGTGCAGTTCTGGGAACTAAAGTCATTATTTAATGTTAGACATTTGTATTGATTAGTTTGTTCTGCCTACATGCTACAAAATAAAAAGTAAAAATGTACCATAACTACATTATATCATTTGGATTTAAATTTCAATGTATATACGTTTATTAAAATGTTAGTAATAGACTATTTAGTTTAAATGGTTAGTACACAAATATTTATTAAATTCTACCTTATTCTAGAAAATGTACTAAGTATTGTAAACTAATCTATAAATATTTCTAAAAAGCAAGACCAACTTTTAAAAACGTATACATTATAAGCAAGACCAACTTTTAAAACTGCATACACTAAAATTGTATGCATACAATAAGAAACATACACAGTAAAATTTGTGCAATTATTAAAATAATGTGTTGAAGTCAGAGAGAAGAACACTTACTCTGGTCTCAGAAGACCCCTAGACACATGTGTGGACAGACTCACAGAGGTTGAGTAGGAGTCAGTTGGGCGAAGATGGGCTGAGGAGCACCCAGGCAAAGTGACGAGAATGACCGCAGACATGGAAATGTGACTTAGATTGATGTAGGGGCTTACTATAAGTTACAAAATAATACTTTAACATAAATTACAGACCTGAGAGTGAAGCACTAAGTCTGATTTGTTGGTAGGGAACAATTCATGAATAGCCTTTATGTCATGCTGACTCTGCAGGAAATTATCAGTGGTTCCGAAACTTTAGAATAGCTAAGAGTAATCTGGGCTATTTTTAAAATATAGAGTACCATGATCTACTCTCAGACATTTTAATGTATTTTAATGTAAGTCAGAGGTGGAGTTTACAAATGTCTCTTTATCAGGTAAGCAAGATGATTCTTAGTTACGTGGTTTTGATAATCAGTCATCAAAGGATTTTAAACAGGAGAAGTGACATTTAGAAAGATTACTCTCATTGTAATGTGAAAAATGGATATGAGATAAACAATATTGTAGTAGAGAAATTAGTTGTAGCCGGGCGCGGTGGCTCAAGCCTGTAATCCCAGCACTTTGGGAGGCCGAGGCGGGTGGATCACGAGGTCAAGAGATCGAGACCATCCTGGTCAACATGGTGAAACCCCGTCTCTACTAAAAATATAAAAAATCAGCTGGGCATGGTGGC
>NW_016107348.1:9054177-9072949 GCF_001604975.1 Cebus imitator
AAAAAAAAAAAAAAAAAAAAAAAGAAAAGAAAAAGAAATTAGTTGTAATGTAATACAATAATTCTGATGAGACATAAAGTATTACATTATGGCAATAGGCCAGAAACAAACAGGAGAAATAGATTCTAAAATAATTGAGAAATTTATATTTATGAAACATGAGGATTTTTTCAATTTAAGAGATGAAGAGAAAACGTTATTTGAGAATGGCTGCTAGTTCTCTGGCTCATGTACTTGGCTAGGTAGTCATTACATTAAATTAAATAAGGCAAATGGCAAATTTAGGTTGGTGGATTTGTCATATATTTCTCTTCTTCTCATATGAAATTCAAGATAATTTTTTTACATAAGTAAATAAATAAATGTAGGAACACTCAAACATTTAGGCAAACCATCTATAAATTAAAAAGTGGAGGAATTTTTTGAAAGGTAAACTGCAGGCAGAGAACAGCAAACCAGACATGTGGAAGAGGTTTTCTTCTATGAGATGGAAAGGCACTGAGGAGTTCCAAGGACAGATACAGAAGCAGCTCAGAGGTGACTGCATGCATATGGCAAACACCAGACTAACTAGGTGATGTAGATACTTCATTTCTGGTTACAGAGTTCAATCCAGATAAAGACCTCTTCTGTCACCCAGGACCTCTGCATCTTAGACAGCAGCATTCCCCAAACTTTTTAACACTAGGGCCCAGTTTTGTGGAAGACAATTTTTGTATGGAATGGGGCAGATGGAGTGGGGGGATGGTTTGTGGATGATTCAAGCTCATTTTCATTGTGTACTTTATTTTTATTATTACATTATAACATATAGTGAAATAATTATACGACACACTGTAATGTAGAATGAGTGGGAGTCCTGGTCTTGTTTCCATCCACTAGATGGTCCGATCAGGGGGTAATGGGAGACAGTGACACTGAAGTGTGTTGCTAGGTCCAGTCTACTCCATAATCTCGTTTTGGTTGCTGTCGCTGCAGAAACCCCTCCTTTACAAAGATAGGAAGTTGGAGATGGAAGCAGGCTTTTCAGTGCTTTTGTGGCAGTCTCAGAGCATTTCACCTCGACTTTAATCCAGAATGTCTGAAGTTTCAAATACACTTTTAAGGTCACTGGCATCTGCAATCTCAAGCAACTGCAACTCTTCTAGCAGACAAAGTCTATTCATCTGGCTTATTCACATATAGTTCGTGACTCCATTCCTCCCCAGTTTGGGTGTCTTTTGTAGTTAGAATAGTGCTCAAACTCTTCTGAAAGCTGAGATAGGTGATCGTGCACCAGCTGGCAAAAAGAACACCCTGGCTCAGTCTCTTTCAAAATCTCGGCTAATGTTTGAAACATGTCAAAAATCCCAATGTTCACTCATCACTCCCATAATTCCAGTTTGGCTTTGAATGCAGCCACGTTACTGGCGCCTTGAACACAGTTGTTCTCTCCCAAAGTGACAGATGCGTTCATTGAGCAGGTTGAATGTGTCACGCAAGTAAGCAAGTTCTGCAACCATTCTGTGTCACTGAAATATGCTTCTAGTAGTGACTGTTTTTCTAAAAGAAACCTCTGGAGTGACCCTTGTAACTCAAAAACTCATGCCAGTGAGCGACCTTTGGAAAGCCGTCTCACTCCTGTGTACAGAAGAAATGTGCGTGCTCTCTGTACATCTCCTCATGGAGCTGCACAAACAGATGCAAGTTAAGGGCATGTATAATACTTGATGTGGTTGATAATTTTAATCATATCCTGTCAAACATTGTTAAGTTCTGATGACATTTTTAGACTAGCCAGCATTTCTCTGTGGAAGACACAGTACACAGACCCACATTCAGAAGTGACCTCTTTGACCTGAGTAGTGAAACGAGAAAGCCATCCAGTCATGGCAGCTGCGCCATCTGTGCATCTGGTGACACAAAATGACCAGTTATTTTTTTCCTGATATGTAATCTTTCAAAGACATGAATAGTTCTTCAGCTGTGGTGTGGGTTGCCAACAAAAGTGCACATAACACATCTTCATGAACATCCTCTAGAAAAACATTTCACATAAAACAAACATCATTGCCTTGTGGTCAACACTGGTAGACTCATCAGTCTGAATTGTGTATCACAGTAACTCATTTATTCTTCTCTAACAATTGTGCCTCAATATCTTCCGCTGTTTCATCAATTCACTTATTGTGTTAGCCAAAATAGGAACACGTGCCACCTGTTGAACTGCAGCCTCTCCTAAAAGTTCATGACAAATGTCCTTTGCAGCAGGCAGGATCAACTCTTCCCTAATAGTAAACGGCTTCTTAGCTTTAGTGCTGTGCTTAGCCACTAAAATGACGCTCTCAGTGCAGACACATTTAATGAAGCGGTAGCCTTCAATAATTGCTTCTGTTCTTCGTGTTCTCATTTTTCTCCTTTGAGAAACTCCAAAGGCTTGTCTTTTTTGCATGGTGTCTGTCTCCTTGCAGATCAACATGTGGTGAAGCAGTTTTGAACTTTCATGGCTTCTTCACTGGATGGCCGGTCACCACATATTATACAGAGAGAACCTGGAGAATGTGAGTCATCTGTTGTAATGAACCTATAATTTAAGTAGGACTCTTGATATTTCCTTTTAAATGCAGCTTTTTGTTGGCAGTCTTAGAGACTTCTGCTGTCTCATAATTGGGTCTTTTCCTTTTTTCAAAGAAGCTCTCCAGTGATATTTGCTTTTTACTCATTTGGGGTAGGGTTAGTTTGTAGGCTTACCAATGCTGTGACTGAGACA
The DNA here is from genome assembly GCF_001604975.1 of Cebus imitator. Lineage (NCBI taxonomy): Eukaryota > Metazoa > Chordata > Mammalia > Primates > Cebidae > Cebus > Cebus imitator. The sequence goes on from NW_016107348.1 coordinate 9,056,927, forward strand.
ATTGCATAGTGTGGGAGAGAGGCATAGAGTGAAGTGGTAAATAAAATAAAGAGTGGGCCGCAAGTGGACTAAAATAAGTGTCGGATTCTGACATAAAGCCTGCCACCAGATGCAGTCGTACAATTGAAGTACATCAGCTCACTGGCCACTATAAAGCCCACCACTACATGCAGCTTAATTGCTGCTTGCCACTCACTGAAAGAATTTTGATATGTGTCTGCAAGCAGTTGATTTATCATGGTCTCTGTGCAGTCAAATCTCTCTGTTAATGTTAATTTGTATCGGCAGCCACTCCCCAGTGCTGCATCACTGCCTCAGCTCCACCTCGGATCATCAGGCATTAGATTCTCATTAGGAGCATGCAACTAAGATCCCTTGCATGCACAGTTGGCAATAGGGATCGTGCTCCTATAAAAATCTAATGCTGCCACTGATCTGATGAAAGTCAGAGCTCAGGTGGTAATGCAGGCAATGGAGATCGGCTGTAAATGAAGATGAAGCTTTGCTCACTCACCTGCCACTCACCTCCTGCTGTGTGCCCTGGTTTCTAATAGACCACAGACCTGTACTGGTCTGTGCCATGGGATTTGCGGATTCCTGTTAGACAGAAGTAATTAATAGGTTTTTGTGTGGGTTAAAGAAGTATATGTGTACTCTGGAGGCAAGGAGATACAGGGAAATTTAGTAACCAGGTAATTACTCACTAAGGTAACCTCCCCTATGGTTACTTTAGTGTGGCATATTATCTAACTGCACACTTGGGAAATATAGAAGGATATGCTATTGTTTGTTCAGAGACCCGAATAAGCAGAAGCAAAAGATTCATCAAATATGAGTGCAAAATAAAGATGTACATACGTGAGTAAAAGTAACACCTTATTAGAGAATTAGGGGATTCAAGAGGAGGGACACATCTCAGAGATACAATTTTATTTTGAGTATGTCATTTCAGGTAGAAAAATGTTTTAAATATTGTAAAAGATTGTTCAGTAAAATAACATATAAGTCCTAATCTCAAGAAATAGAACAGAGCTGAATAAATTATTTTCCTCAAACATCTTTGTTATTATCATCAGACCCTATGTTTTCAACATTGTTGATTTCTACTATTGGTCCTCACTTTCATCTAAAAGCCTTAGAATTTAACGTAATGCAGCACAAGAAAAGTTAGCAAATAGGAATGTCAATTTTAGGGCAACTAGTCATAGATTTGACGTGATGATATTAATTACCATAAGAAATCTTCATTTAATGTTTCATAGTTTACAAGCTATTTTTACACAGAAATCTTATTTGATCTTCCTATGTAGTTTACAATGTTAACAGAACAGTATTATTCCCCTTTGAAATTTAATGCAATTAAGATTCAGAAAGCCCAAATGTCTTTCTTTGCCATACAGCCAACAATAACGCACCTTATTTTCATAAAAATATCTTGCAAGTACTGGATGTTTGTCTGAAATCAGGGCTTTGAATCAGAGTTCCCTGGGTGACAGAAGCAGGATGCAAAGGGCTGATAAATCCAAGCATAACATTGTGCTAAATACGGTAAAGGACATGGAGCTTAAAACTGGGGGTTGCAGTGGACCTAGGTCAAGAAGCGGATCTGGAGTAAAGGTGATGAAACAGCGAATCAGGACACAGGCAACACTGAAAGGCAATTAGAGGGAGAGAGAGTGTTTACAGGAAACACACAATCTCTGGATCAGGAAACAAACAGCTTACCACTGCTCATGGAGAATCTGAGTGCTTGCTCCCCCAAATCCTGAGCCTCCCTCATGGAATCACACAGTGAGAGCCAAATGTCCACTTGTTCCTGTGTCACAGGAACCCTACTGTTAGGTGATTCAGACCTCACAGAGGGCAGCTGGTGTGTGGGCCCAACCTCCCCTTAACTGAAAGAAAGATGCCAAGATTTCTGCTGCCCTGGGATATGAACAAACGGCTCTATGGCAGGTGAGCGTTTTGTCTCTATGGAGTAATACTTTGTCTATTGCTAAGGCAATCATTCTTTAATCAAGCTTGCCAGTGTTTTTTTTTTTTTTTTTGGTCAGAAAGCCCAGGCCTTAAAAAAACAAAAAATATTTACAAAGAACTGTCCCCTAAAATTGGTGGCCAAAGGAGCAAGGAAGGAGAATGCATACTCAAAGCCTCCAGGGTTGAGATTTGTCAGATAGTTCCTAGACTGCTTATTAAACTCTTTAGCTACAAAAAAAGTCCTTGTTTCATTCCATTCTTGTAACATTCTTATTTTCATTAACTTTATCATTTCCTCTCAATTATGTCTTTATTCAACGCATTTCCACAAAATATACATTTTATCTGCTGTGGAGATTCTCGTAGACATGGTCACCACATTGAAAATGTACCTTCACTTCCTACTTCTTGAGTCCAACTACTGGCTGTTCATTTCCAGGTACTCTTAAACGGACAGCAGCGACAGATCACCTCTGAAATCTGTGGACTGGACCTCTGATTTAACACAGGAACAAGGAAAAGAATAAGAAAGTGCTCATGCAAAGGGTCCCATCACCATGCAGAGGCTACATGTTTTAATGCTCTATTTGATCCAAAGCATGTTTTTCTTTCCCTTTAAGAAGTTTTGATTACTTACAAGAGCTTAGAATATTAGGGGCATCTATGTACCTTCAAAAACAGTAAACTGTCAATGAATGTGCTGAGTAAGTTCTAAACTCAAGCTGACAAGTCATTACTATATAAAAATTTACAACGTATATATTTTTAAATACAAGACTATTTTTTATTTGAGACAGAGTTTCCGTCTTGTCGCCCAAGCTAAAGTGAAATACAAGACTATTACTAAGCATTGTTAACAAACACACTATTTTGCTTATCAGAGTTGAGTGGTAGTTTTAACAAGTTAGTTTCTACCAAAGATTTAAAAAGATGAAAGGACTTACAACACTGTCAGACACAGCTAAGAAAAACTTAAAAATCACTGACAAAAAAGGAGGCCCAAGAGACTTTATCCATTCATTCTTACCACCACAAACACTGTCTGACAGCACATCTAGGCTCTCTGATGTTCAGTACAAGAGATTACGTATCTGACACTGGATTTTTATAGGTAAATACAAGAGTTTCTTGTTATAAAATGGTCTCCTGAGACGTTCACAATACCTAGGTGTTGCTTTCAAGTAGAAACAAAGCCTCAAAAATTTAACTGCAACTGTATACATTTTACCATTGTGCCTTTTACTGTGAAATTTGTAGAAACTAAAAATACAAGATGCATTTTCTTCTCTTACGGCTGTTTATAGCTTTACGTATATAATAATACTGGGTAAAATGTTAATGGATCCCGAGGTTGAATAAAAATAGGTTTTATTATTAAAAAATAAAATTTTAGATAAACTATTCTTAATATGTGAACAAACAAAAATAAACCTCATTCAATATGCTTCCTTTTGGTTGGTATCTTAGAAATACCTTAATTTCATACATTTTACGGGATGAAAAGTAAATGAATTTGCTTGAGTTTAACATGTAAAAAAAATGATATTTGTTTGTTGATTTTGTTAGTTCACTGACCAAATTATTTATTATCCATATTGTATAAAATATAAGAGCTTTCTAGAAAGTTATAAAGATTTTGCTTCTCATTTATATAATGCTTAGCACATAGAAATTTTAAAATAAACATTAGTCATTATATTCATTGCTATATTAATCTATTTCTTCCACTAATGCTCTGCATCTCATGTACTCCTCCTTTTTCAGAAAACATTCTATATTGATACTCTGTTTTGTATATTTTTATTCTCTTATTCTCTATAGTTTCCATTTCATTAATATTAGTATTGAATAAGGATCAATTTTCGCAATGAAATTATTGACACATTCCCAATACAAGTGCTTGTGACGCTCCACTGCCCCTCCTGGTGCCATTCTGCTATGTTACATAAAGCTGCTCTACTCATTTCTAGGACAGCTTGAATGTGCAAAGGATTTACCCTATTCATGAGACTCCTCAATTCCAGAGGGAAAAGAGCCCACAGATCACTGGGCAAGCTTTCCTCTCCCTCAGTCAGGCCATTTTGAGGCGTGAGCTGCACATATCTCAGAGGCCCCCTTGCTGGATGAAGACCTCCTTGCTCACAATGATAATCCACACCTTAACCACACTTCTCTGGTACTTCTCCTTTTGGATGTTACTTTATTTTTTTTTGAAATGGAAATTGCTTTAATCCCTATTCAAATATACTTTTTGCCTCGTAAGTCTTTTATCTGGGTCGCCTTTTAGGAGGAATCCAATCTAAAAGAATCTCCGTGACACTAAATTCAATATACACAATTTTTTACTTTGCTTTTCCTTTGAGTTATGTTTGATATACTTGACAATTTCTGTACTAGGAGAACACTGTTTTCTTTTGTTTTATTGACACCATATGCCCTTGATTTTCCTTCTGATCAGTTTATTTCTCTGATCAGTTTATTTCTTGTTTATTCCTCTGATCAGTTTACTTCTTGTCTGTCTTTTAACTGTAGGCTTCTGTACTGTGTCCTTTCCTCTTTTTATGGTTACTTTTTATCACCTTCTTATTCTCACTGAATCTCCAAATATCATCTCTAGATATATCATTGTTAACTGTCTGTTTTCACACTACACATCTCTTTTAGGTTCTTTACCCAAATTATCTACATATTACTGGTTCTTTCCAAGGAAATTTCTTAGAAAAGCATTCATCTTCTTAACACAATTTTGAGATGTTTATTGCCTGCAGTCTTTCTGTCTTCTAGTATTTATTCTTCTCACCTCAAAACATAGCACCACCTCGAATCCCTTTACTCTGGACAGCAAAATGATAGACACTGCTGTTGTCTCCTTCTTATTCACATCCCACATTTAACAATTATCAAATCCTACTTAAAAAGTTTCTATATATGGTGTGTGTGTGTGTGTGTGTGTTTGCCTTTTTTAGGTTTTGTTTTGACTGGTATGGAATAACTACAGAATAATTATACATATCTATGGAGTACATTGTGTTGCCTCACTTTAAGTAGATGCTATGATCATCTGTATGGCAACAATGTTTGCCAGTTCCAGAGTATGTATTAAGAATGTGGGAAAGAATTTGAGCCCACAGTAATGTGTTTAGGGTTGTTCTTTATTTTATGACATCAGCAGATATTGATATAGAGAGATAATAGTGCACATCACATGTAGATATAATCTCAGGATGTTAACTTTCTTTTCTAAAATTTAAACTATGTTGTCTACATGGTAAAGTCATATAGTTGGCCATAAATACACTTGCAAATGATGGCCTGTGTTTTTCTGGTGCCAAGAGAAAACTATCCAGGGATGAAGACTTGGCCATGGCTGAAGGCCCGAGGTTTACTTCTTAAGCATACCACTTTGCTGCCCCTGCCTGGCTTTAAAAGGCACAGGTAGTGAGTATATAATATTCATAATACAAATATTTTTTACTTTCCTATTCTTTCTTACTACTTTTTAAATTTTTATAAAAAGTTTGTTACATCTATGCAATGAGTAGCGATTAAGCCAGGGCATGTAGTGCCATCACCACCTGTGTACAATATATTTTTGCTAACTATATTCACCCTACTTTACTATCAAATACCAATTTTAGCCTTTCTGGCTCTCTGAGCAGCCCCCTGGTGGTTGGCAAAAACAAACACCTCTCAAAAGATGGCAGAAAGGAGCTAAGAAAAAAGTAGTTGATCCATTTTCTAAGAAAAATTATGTGATGTAAAAGCACCTGCTATGTTCAATATAAGAAATACTGGAAAGACACTAGTCACTAGGCCTCAAGTGACTAAAATTGCATCTGACAGCATCAAGGGTCATGTGTTTCAAGTGAGTTTTGCATATGTGCAGAATAACGAAGGTAAATTTGGAAAATTCCAGCTGATTCCTGAAGACGTTCATGTCAAAATCTTCCTAACTTCCATAGCATTAATCTTACCCATGATAAAATGTGTTCCACAGTAAAAAAAAAATGGCAGACCATGATTAAAATTTCTTTTGATGTGAACACTACTGATGTTAATTTGTTTTGTCTGTTCTGTATTGGTTTTACTAAAAAATGCAAAAATTAGATCTAGAGACTTCTTACGCTCAGCACCAGTGGGTCCACCAAATACAGAAAAAGATGATGGAAATCATGACCTGAGAAGTGCAAACAAATGACTTGAAAGAAGTGGCCAATAAATTGATTCCATACAGCATTGGGGAAAAAAAAAAAGCCTTGTCAATCTATTCATCCTCTCTATGATGTCTTTTTTAGAAAAGTAAAAACGCCAAAGGAGCCCAAGTCTGAATTGGGTCAACTCATGGAGTTTCATGGTGAAGGTAATAGTTCTGGAAAAGCTACTGGGGATGAGACAGTTGCTAAAGTTGAATAAGTTTGTGGGTATGAACAACCAGTTCAAGAGTCTGTTTAAAGTTCAGACTTTTAATAGTATAAATAAAAAGTCCCATTTGTGGAAAAAAACCCATTAACCTTACTTTTTCTAACTATATGTTTTTAAACCTTTTAACCTACTTCTCTTTAGTCTTCTCTCTACCCTCAACTTACCCTTTCAGTCTGTTATCTATTCTGTCAACTGTCTTACTCCTTACTTCTATGTGATTAATTTCTTTAACTCATAAATGAGAACATGCAATATTTTTCTTTTTGTGCCTGGCTTATTTTACTTAGGATAATAACCTCCAGTTCCATCCATGTTGCTGTAAATGACATGAATTAGCTCTTTTTCATGCATAGGTAGCATTTCTTTGTGTATATGTATCATATTTTCTTTATCCATTCATCTGTTGATTTTGTATTTGCTATTTTGTATAGTGCTGCAATAAACATGTGAGTGCAGGCATCACTTTGATTTATTAATTTATTTTGTTGATATCTAGTAGTGACAAGGCTGCATCAAATGTTAATTTTGGTTTTAGAATTCAAGAAATTTTCCTACTATTTTTCATAGTGACTTTACTGGTTTATATTCCCACCGATGATGTTTGAGAGTTCCTTTTTCTCCACATTCTCACCATCATCTGTTATTTTTTGGTCTTTTTAGATGCCTAATAGGCATTCTGACTGGGATAAAAGGGTATCTCAGTTTGGTCTTCATTTGTGTTTCTCTGATGATTAGTGATGTGAAGCATTTTTTTGTATACCTGTTGCCCATTTATATGTCTTCTTTTCAGGAATGTCTATTCCTGTCCCCTGCCCACTTTTTAACAGGATTGGTTGTAATTTATTGAGATATTTGAGTTCCACAAATATTATAAATATTAGACCCCTGTTAGACTAATAATTCACAGATATTTTCTCACATTCAACAGTTTCTTCACTCTAGATTATCTATTTTGCTTTGCAGAACCTATTTAGTTTAATTAAGTCCTTCCTATGTGTTTCTTTTTTGTCTTTGTTGCCTGTGCTGTTGAGGTCTTAGTCATAAATTCTTTACCTAGGTCAATGTCCAGAAGACATTTGCTTTAGTTGTCTACTAGTATTTTTATACTTTCAGGTCTTACATTTAAATCTTTAATTTATTTTGAGTTAAGGTCTATATGATGAGACATAAGAGTTCAGTTTTCTTCTTCTGTAGCCAATTTTCTTAGCAAATTTATTGAAGAGGGTGTCTTTTCCTCAGTATAAAAGTTCTCAGATTTATCAAAAATCAGTTAGCTGTAAATATTAAGCTTTATTTCAGGGTTCTCTATACTGTTCCACTGGTCTATGTACCTATTATTATACAAATACTGTGCTGTTTTGGATACTATGTCTTTGTAAAGTCAGGTAATATGACGCCTCCAGATTTGTCCTTTTTGCTCAGGATTACTTTGGTTATTTGGGCTCTTCTTTATTTTATATTATTTCTAGAGCTATTATTTCTAACTTTGTGTGAAAGAATGCTGGCATTTTGATAGGAATGGACTGAATCTGTAGATTGCTTTGAGTAACATGATAATTTTAATGATATTAATTCTTCTGGTCCATGACCATAGGATGCTTTTCTATTTGCTGTTGTTGTCTTCAATTTATTTAATCAGTGTTTTATTAGTTTCCCTAACAAAGCTATTTTACCTCTTTGGCTAATTTTATTGTAAAGCATATTTTTGGCAACTTTTATAAATGAGATTGCCTTATATATTTTTTCAGCTATATTATTACTAGCATATCAGGCCAGTGCAGTGGCTCACATCTATAATCCCAGCACTTTGGGAGGCTGAGGCACATGGATCACCTGAGGTCGAAAGTTTGAGACCAAACATGGCTCACATGGTGAAACCCCATCTCTACTAAAAAAAATACAAAAATTGGCCCAGCGTGGTGGCATATGACTGTAATCCCAGCTACTCAGGGGGCTGAGGCAGGAGAATCATTTGAATCTGGGAGGCAGAGGTTGCAGTGAGCCAAGATTTCAAGATTGTGCCCCTGCACTCCAGCCTGGGTGATAGCAAGACTCATCANAAAGAAAGAAAGAAAAGAAAAGTGGCTTATGCCTGCAATCCCAGCACACTGGGAGACTGAGGTGGGTAGATCACAAGGTCAGGAGATCGAGACCAGCCTGACCATCATGGTGAAACCCTGTCTCTACTAAAAATACAAAAATTAGCCGGGCGTGGTGGCACATGCCTATAGTCCCAGTTACTTGGGAGCGGAGGCAGGAAAATCTCTAAACTCAGGAGTTGGAGGTTTCAGTGAGCCAAGAATTCACCACTGCACTCCAGACTAGGCAACAAAGGGAGATTCCATAAGAAAGAAAGGAAGAAAGAAAGGAGGGAGGGAGGGACAGAGGGGAAAGAGAGAAAGAGAAAGAAAGAGAGAAAAAAAGAAAGAGGATGAGAAAGAAGGAAGGGAGGGAGGGAGGGGAAGAAAGAATGTTATTGGTCTTTGTATGTTGACTTTCTATCCTGCAACTTACTGAACTCATTAATCAAATCTAAGATATTTTTGGTAGTCGTTTGGTTTTTCTAGATATAGCATCATATCATAAGCAATGAGGGACAATTAGACTTTCTCTTTTGCTATTTGGATGACCTTCATTTTTCTTTTGCCTGATTTCTCTGGCTACCACTTTAAGTACTTTGCTGAATATGAATGGTGAAAGCGGCCATCCTTGTCTCGTTCTAGTTCTTACATAAAAGGCTTTCAACTTTTCCCCGTTTCATATGATGTTAGCAGTTGGTTTGTCATATATGGCTTTTATTATTTTGAAGTATTTTTCCTTCTAGGCCTAGTTTGTTGAGAGGTTTTATCATACAGGTATGTTTTGTCAAATGCTTTTTCTGCATCTGTTGAGATTATCATATGGTCTTTTTCCTTCATTCTATTGACATGATACATCACAGTTAAACCAACAAAGATAAAGAGAGACAAAGAAGGGCATTACATAATTGTAAAGGGATCAATGCAACAAGAAGAGCTAAGTTTTACAACTGTTTTATATATTTATTTATTTATTTATTTTTCTTCCATTGTTTTTCATTTTAGTTTGGTGGATTTCTGTAATGATAATATCTGAGATATTTCTCTTCCTTTTTGTGCAATTACTTTACCAGTGAGATTTATATTTTCATGTGTTCATGATGGTAAATGTCATGCTTTATATTCTAGATTTAAGACCCCCTTAGGTATTTAAGACCTGCCTAAATATCCTTCAGCATTTGCTTGTCCAGAAAATATTTTATTACTCTTTCATTTATGATGGAAAATAGTGCCGATATATCTTCTTAGTTGAAAGGGTTTTATTTTTAAGCACTTTTAATATATAATTTCATTCTCTTCTAGTGTGTAAAGTTTCTGTTGAGTGATTTGCTGTTAGTCTCAGGGTGTTCCCTTTACAAGACGACTCAACATTTTTGTTTTCTGTTTTTAGGATTTGTTCTTTAACTTCATACATCTGCTTATAACGTGGCATGGAGGAGAAACTTTTGCATTGTATCTGCTTGGGGATCACTGAGCCTCCTTTATTTACATGTTTAAATCTCCAGATACACTTGAGAAGTTTTCATGTATTTTGTTTCAATATGTTTTCTTTCCTTTTTTTTTTAAATTTATTATCTGTACGCCTTTGGTGTTTCTGAGGCTACAGTGTTGGACTACATTGGGCAATCCCCAGCACCCTGGCTATGTGATCTGTCTCGGAAGGACGGGTAAAATCAAGTGGAAGGCCTTGCACTCAGGTTCCACCAATATGAGAGAAAGCACCAGTCACGATGGGTCAGCGCAGAGTGAATCTCAGGCCCAAGCCGAGTGCTCAAGTAAGGAGTGGTTGTGGCTGTGCTGAGGCCCTGCCACTGGAGGGAATGGGGCAGCTTTCACTGGACACAGCTTGGGCCGGAGGTGAGGCAAACATTCATCCCTCTCATGCCATAGTCCCATTGGCCTTCAGCTCTCAGTTCTGGCAGCACATGCCTAGTTCACACCTCAGCCCAGCTATAGGAACTGCCTTTCCAGTTTGCAGCTCAGTCCTAGCAGCAAGTTTTACCCAGTTTGTACCCTCGTCTCAGTCATATGGAGCTCACTTCCCAGAACCAGCAATTGCAGTTCATGCCTCAGTCACTTATCAGCTCCAAATCTGGGAGCTTATTCCCAGATGACACCCCAGTTCCAGCGCAGCAGCACAAGCTTTCCTAACACTTCAGCCCCAGTGCCACTGAGCTCCAGGACAGTATCCATTCTGTTAAAGGCTAGGATTTAAAATGGCACTTGGGTGTAACGACTTAGGTCAGGAAAGGGTGTGGGACCAAGCACAAATTTTGTCCTGGAACAGGCCTGTCTTATAGTTTCCTGGAAGCCCCTGTGTTCGTTTCCAGGCTTCACAGGGTCAAAGTGCTCTCCTGTGCAAGATTCCATGGTGGGAATGTGGACTAGCTCAATTCTCTCACTTTCCCTTTCTCCATGCTGGGAAGTCACTCCCATCTCCCAGTCAATCCCAGCCAAGCACGCTGCCTCCTGTCTCTTCTCCTTCCTGATTTCAGTGTTTCCTGTCACATTTCTGTTGCATTCCAGTATATTCCATTATAATGTAATAAAATTGATTGTCTACATACTCTACATACTATTTTTGTTCTTTTGAGTAAAGGAGGCAAGCAAGAAATTCTTCTAGCCATTCGAAGCCCCTCCTTGTGTGTTTTTAAAAATATCACTTCTCTTTGCCACTTCTACATTTTCATCTTTAGAATTAAAAGTTACATGATCTTAATTTACATACTGAATATCCTAAAATGTAGTCCATGATTGTTGCTTTTAAAACAATAGCTGCCACTGGGTAATTTATAAACAAACAACATATATTCCTTACATTTCTGGGGGCAGGGAAATCTAGGTTTAAGAAAATGCATCTGGTGGGAACTCTGCAGGGCCCCAAGGCATTACAGGGTGTTACATGAGGGAGGCCTGGGCATGCCAGCTCAGGTCTCTCTTTTACCCTATATAAAGCCACTAATGACAATCTCATAATAACTAATTAATTTAATACCCATGAATCTATTCATCTGTGAATGAATGAAGTTATTAAAGGCAGCAGGACCCCCATGACCCAGTTACCTGTTTAACACCTCACCTCTCAATACTGCCATATCAAGGATTAAATTTCAACACGCATTTTGGAAGCGACCATTATTTAAACCATAGCATTCTGCCCGTGGTCCCTCAAGACTCATGTCCTTTTCACATTCATCTAATCTCATTTCCCCGAAGTCTTAACTCGTTCCAGTACCAAGTAAAAAGCCTAAATTTCAGAGTCTCATCTGTAAACCTGTGAAGTCAAAATAAGTTAGCTACTTCCAAGACACAATGACAATACAAGCATGACGCAGACATTCCTATTTCAAATGTAACAAATAGGCAAAACGAAAGGAGTAAAGTCCTCAGCAAGTGCAAAGACCCAAAAGACAGACATTAAATCGTAAAAGGGGAGAATAACTTCTTTTGAATCTATGTGCCATTTCCTGGGCACACTGAGGATCAGGTCCCCAAAGCCTTAAGCAACCCTGCCCCTGTGGCTTTGCTAGGTACAGCCAACACGATTGCTCAAACAGGCGATAGTCAAGTATCTGAAGATTTCCCAGGTGAGTATTGCATACTACCAGTGACTCCATAGTTCTGAGGTCCTGGTGGCAATCCTCCTGTCCTGGCTCCAGTAGGCACTGCCCTGGTGGTAACTCTCTGACCCTGCATTTTCACTGCGTTTTCGTTTGTAGGGGTCTCTCCTCGGTAGCTCTGCCCCATGGCAAATCTCTGGCTAGGCACCCAGACTTTCAGTGACATCCTTTGAAATACACATGGAAGTTGCCTAGCCTCCATAGCCCTTGCTTTCTGTAAGCCTGAATAATTAATGTCAGGTAGACATCCCAAGGCTTATGGCTTGTATCTTCTTGAGTGAAGTATAGTATCAGTCTCCACTTGCACCTAATTAAGCAACAGCTGGGGAGGCCAAGAAGCACTGGGCTGGATTTCATGGAGCAGAATCTCAAAGTGGCTCTGGAAAGTAAGCCTATGGAGGAAGCCTTAGACCTATGCCCCAAACCATCCTACCATGCTAGGTCTCTGGGGCTGTGACGAGAGGGACGGCCTCAGAGATTTCTGAAATGTCTTTGGGGTCTTTCACTGTCTTGAGAAATAGCAGCTGGCTCCCTTCATTTTTAAAAAAATTATTGATTCAGGGAACACATAATCTTGTTAGTTACATGTGTCTTATATGTGTAATGGTGGGGATTGGGCTTGTAGTGGGCCGATCACCCTAATATGGAATACTGTACCCAACAGAAAAACTTTGAGTGCTCACATCCTTCCCACTCTCCCCCATCTGAGAGTCCCCATAGTTTATGCTCTGCATTTCTGTGTCTGTGGGCTAACTCCATTACCAAATGGTCACTGGGCCACATCCTTGGTTTCCTCTCCTGAACACAATTGTTTTATGTTTACATGACCAAGCTCAGTTTTCTAAACCTTTTGTTCTGCTTCCATTTGAGATCATAAATCTATCTTTAAATTGTTTCTTTGCTGCTGAATCAGTGCAAGCAGCCAAAAGTAAACATGTAGCTCCTTCTAAATTTAGCCTAGAAATTTCTTCTGCTAGATATGTTAGTATTCATCTCAAGTTCAATCTTCCACAAAGTCCTTATGGACATACTTCAGACAAGTTATTTGCCAATTTATAACAACACAAAGCTGGTATTTACTCCAGTTTCCAATACCTCGGTTCCTCAGTTCTATCTGAGACCGGGTTAGAATGGTCTATAGTGTCTATAATTTTATCAGACTTTTGCTAACAACTTACTAACCAATCTACAAAATTTCAAACTTCCTCTAGTTGCTTTGTCATTTTTTGATCCCTCCCCAGAGTTACCCTTAATATACTGTTTCAGTGAGTGTAGGGTTTTTCTAGCCTGATCCTCTAAACTCTTCCAACCTCTACCAATTACCCTATTCCAAAGCTATCCCATATTTTCAGATATTCATTGATAGCAACAGCCCAATTGTAAGTACCAGTTTTGTGTCTTAATCCATTTTGCTGTTGCCTATAACACAGCACTTGAAACTGAGCAATCAATAAAGAAATTAAATTAATTTCTTACAGTTATAAAGGTGAGAACTCTGAATTTGAGAGACTACATCTGGGAAGACTCTTCTGGGTTGTGGGGCTTTCTGCAGAATCCCGAGGCGGTACAGTGCATCACATGGTGGGAGGACGTATAATGCTAATTCAGGTCTCCTTCTCCCCTTACAAAACCTCTTAAGGCCACTACTGTAATTACCTTTAATACACTAACCCACCAACGCATGAATGGATCAATTCACTCATGAGGACTCTTCTCTTATGACCCAATTACTTCTTAATGGCCCCACCACTCTACATGGCCTTGCTGGGGGTAAAATTTCAATGCGAGTTTTGGAGAGGACAAATATATAAAATATAGCATTCAGGTTTTTTTTTTTCAATATTGCCCTATCTGCACCCATTATTTCTGTCTTGAAAAAAAATGTTTCATATGGTTGCCTATTATCTCTTTTTCTTGCCATTCCATCCATAATTTGATTAGTATTAGGATTCTCAAAAGATCATCCTTGAACATCCTATGTTCCACACTTCACTGGGATTTTCTCGGGTTCTCTCTTTGCCTAGAACATTCCCATCAAATTTCTCTTTGTTCTGGCCAACAGAAGGTCCATAATAACATTATTTCTTCAGAAAGGATTTCTCCTTGTTTCACAGAGTCCTCTTGTATGGGTTGACTTAGCGTCCTGTGTCCTGTCATCTCCCTGTCACATTACTTTTTAATGTTAAAATTTCTCAATAACTTCCCGTTGCATTAGACTATACATTTGATAAGAGCACACACCATATTCATATTGTTCACTGCTTCATGTCAAAGGACTAGAAAGTGACTAGTCTAATAGAAATGGATTTTTAAGTCCATACATTGTAAATATAAAAGATTGGATTTAAAACCTTGGAGATCAAGTGACATTAGGCAATTAGAAAACAAAAGTCCTAGCTAAAGAATAAACTGTCTCAGTTCACTTTTTGCTGTTATAACAGAATACCACAGACTGGACAATTTATACACAATACGTTTATTTGACTAACAGTTCTGGAGTCTGGCAGGTCCAAGATCAAGAGGACAATTTTGGTCAAGATCTTTATTCCACATTGTGGGAACAAGGGAATAAATTCCTGAGACCACTGACCCACTCCTGTGATAGCTCCATTAATCCATTCAGGAGAAAGAATCTAATCACCTCTTAATGATCCCATCTCTTAATTCTGTCACAGTGTCAATTAAATTTAAACCTGAGTTTTAGAGAGGACATTCAAACCATACTAGTGACTGAAGGTATATGGATCTGAGATTTTGGATTAAAAATCTGAAGGTAATCAAACTTCCTTTGAGACTAATAAAAATATAAAGGAGAGAGAGAGAGAGAGAGAGAGAAAGAAAGGCACTTCTACAAAGTATCATAGTAAATCACCAGATATTTAGCCAAGCAAAAATGAAATTTAAACAACTGTTCACTTATCAGCATGAATAAATCTTACAAATATATGAAAATTTACCCTTAATTTTTAGAAACATATGAAACTTAATATTATTCATAAATGATTAAAATCTTTTTTCTTTTTGAGACAGGATCCCACTATGTTTTCCAGGTTGCAGTGCAGTCACATAGGGTGATCATAGCACACCGCCTCTAGAGGAGCCAGAATGACAGGTGTGCGCCACCACGCCAAGCAATTCCATACATTTTACATTGTGCGCCCTTCTGAGTAGCTGGATAAACTCTCAGCTCCTGCTGCATCATGCCCTGTACACGAGTCATCCCTTTGTGTAACTTATCCATGCTACATGCTACCTGCTCCTAAGTTACTTAGGCATCCTCCAGGTCACTTCAGTGCTTGTGTTCAGATTACCTTTATTTTACTTAATCATGATCCCAAAGCACAAGATTAGTGATGCTGGCAATTTTACTACGCTACAGAGAAGCCATAACATGCACTTCCTTTAACTGAAAAGGTGAAAGTTCTTGACTTAATAAGGAAATGAAAAAAAAAAAAATGTATGCTGAGGTTGCTAAGCTCTACAGTGAAAACAAACCTTCTATCTGTGAAACTGTAAAAAAAATAAAACAAAATTCTGCATAGACTATATAGGTTTCAGTACTATTTGCAGTTCAGGCATCTGCTGGGGATCTTTGAACATATCCTTGGTGAATAAAAGGAGACTACTATATAATTAATATGAATATATAAATATGTAGAAACATGGTAGCTATGCATGGGAATGGTAAATACTAAGTGTACTGCCACTGGAAATTGAGTGAGGGAAAAGAATTACAGAGAGGTTGGGCTGGGCGTGGTGGCTCACACCTGTAATCCCAGCACTTTGGGAGGCTGAGGCGGGTGGATCACGAGGTCAAGAGATCAAGACCATTCTGGTCAACATGGTGAAACCCCGTCTCTACTAAAAATACAAAAATTAGCTGGGCATGGTGGTGTGTGCCTGTAATCCCAGCTACTCAGGAGGCT
>NW_016107348.1:9073065-9076590 GCF_001604975.1 Cebus imitator
AAAAAAAAAAAAAAAAAAAGAATTACAGAGAGGTGCCCAAGAGAATTCAACTGTATCTTTCATGTTTTATGTATTAAAAAGAAATAAAACATGGATTTTAGATATATAAGGCTTAATATTAGCAAATGAAAACATGATTTGATAATTTGTGGATGTCATTCACATTATTCTCTGTAATAGTCTAAATTTTTGAAATATTTTACATTTTTAAAATTAGATAAAACTACACCTCCAAGAAGATGCAGTAGACATATTTTCCCTGTTCTTCCTGATATGTGCTAGTAAAAACTCTGGGCATTATGTATAAAATATAAGACCCTGAAAGCTGAAAAGAATTCTTACTGGTTAGAGACCTCAAAGCTAAAAAGTTGGATACACAGTGAGCTCCCTGAGTTTTATTTTTGCCTCGTATATTTCATGCTAGGTGCTGGAGAAGCCTGAAGCCGGAATTGTCAATGGATGCAGGCAAAATAAGCACCTTAAAACCAGTTCTCTTGACACAAAGGAATAGGAAAAGCAAAGCCTAAGGAAACAGAAGTTTAAGAAAGTAACCTTTCTATTACCACCAAACACCGCCAGCAATTGTCAAGCAAGTGGCTTAGGCTTTTACCTTTGACAGGTTATAAAAAGATGTCCCAACTCCCCACTGGGGAGGTTTTTAAGGCGGCCACATAGGGAACTGGAACTTTATCACCACCAGGTAATCACCAGCTCCAGTACAACCTCTTCCATGATGGCAGTGGAAACCATGCAGAGAGCCTGGACTTTCACTTCCACCAGCATTAACAAGGACTTCCTCTTCCTCCCTAGTGTAGAGTCAGAGGAGATATTGGGTAGAGTCAATACTTTCACCCAGATCAGAGGGGAATAACAACATTCCCACTGCATGATCAGTGGAGACTACTTAGGGAGCAGTGACAAGACACTTCCACCCCTCTTAAACAGGAAGGCATCAGGGGATACCTGGTGAGAAACAGAAACTCCCATCACTGTCTAAGGTAACAAGGCGCCATCCCCTTTGATCTCAATGGAAACACGCTGGAGATTCTGAGTTTCTATCATCACCCAGCTATCATAAGGTAGCTCCTCTTCCCCTTATTATTAAGGTGGTAAGAAGGCACGTCAAATTATATAGCTAAAAGAGAAGATTTAAATACAATTGAGAGTCTCATAGCCTAACAGAAAAACGTCCTGGTTTTAATAAAAAATGTGGTGTTACATCAAAAATTAGAAATATCTCAAACTCAATGGAAAAAGACAAGCATTACAAATGCCAGAGTGACAGAGATATTAGGACAATCTGACAGAGTTTTTAAAGCAGAAATTACAAAATGCTTCAATAAGCAACTGCAAACATACTTCACCCAACTGAAAACATAAAAAATGTGAAAGTTATGAGAATAAAAATGGAGTCACTTGTGTTAAAAACCATAACAAATGGAGGTGGAGAAGCCTGGGAGGGGACGGTTTTTATGCATACATCCATAATAACAAGAACTATCACAAAAGACTGCAAAAACCACAACCTTGCACAAAGGCCATCACAGCCTTACACATAAAAAAAAGATACTTCTGTAAGGATACCTGCTTGGCAGCTCCCTGCGCAGCCTCAGCCTGGTGCTATCCTTGTTATTGATCCTTGCAGTCAAGGATAATTATCTCAAAATAATTATATAATCCTTCTCACTTTCTCTTTAAAAACTTCTGTCTTCCTTTACCTCCCTGAATATGCTCATTATTTACTATGACATGCATATTCCCATCACAATATCCACTCCCAAATAGACAATTTCTTTTAGAGAGGCTCTCTCTGTTAATTATTTAGGCTTTGACAAAATCCTAAAATAACTCTTAACTCCAAAGAAGAATTGAGATCACAGACCAAACAGCTGCCAAGAAAACTGAAGAGAGGAAAACACAGAGTGTCACACTTTATGGGTGGTAGGGACAGAGAAGCCTGCTGCTGCAGTAGCCTAAACGCTGGAACCAAAGTGAGGGCTACCCGGAGAGCTACAAACTTCCAGGAGTCGCTCTTGGTCTGGGGTTGGGGTGAATCCTACATTTTAAAAATTATTTTCCCCCAGGACCTTCACCAGGTTCTCACTGTGAGGATCAGAGGAACATCTTGTCATGCTTTGAGTAGGGGGAAAAAACAGTACCACCCGAGGCTTTGGCCTACTGGGAAAACACACACACACACACACACACACACACACACACACACACACACACACACACTTCCCTCTAGAGACTTAGTTATATGATTGTAGAACACTTCTCCCCAGTATCTTACCACTACAACAACAGAGCTCCAGGATAATAACAGTGAACCACAACTGAACAAGCTGCAAGACACAAACTCCGTTTATGACGTCTCTAGGGGAACTCAAAGTTAACAGTGGGGGAAAAGCAAGGACGCTAGATAGAACTGAAGACTGATATCTATAGGCATAACAAACACTCAACACTGGATAACTCCTGGTTAGATAAACATAAAATTTCACGGTAAAGGACTGTTTATCTCAGTTACCACTACTTGATCTCACATGTCCGGCTTTCAATATAAAACGTAAACACAAGGCATGTTAAAAGATAAGAAAAACACATTCCGAAGAGAGGAATTGAAGCAAGCATCAGAACCAGATTCAGATACAGCAGAGACATGAGGGTAAAGTGAACCAGGAATTTAAAATAACCATATTTAATAAGTTGATGGTTCTAAAGAAATATAAAACAGATGACATGAAAGAACAGGTAGGTAAGGTAAGCAAGGAGATTGAAACTGTAAGAAAGAATAAAAAGAAAATCCTAGAGGCCAGGCAACATGGCTCATGCTTGTAATTCCAGCACTTTGGGAGGCTCAGGTGGGAGGATCACTTGAAACCAGGAGTTCAAGACCAGCCTGGCCAACTTGGTGACACCATGTCTTTAGTAATACACAAAAATTAGGCTGGGCATGGTAGCTCATGCTTGTAATTTCAGCATTTTGGGAGGCCAAGGCAGGTGGATCACTTGAGGTCAGGAGTTTGAAACCAGCCTGGCTAACATGGTGAAACCCTATCTCCACTAAAAATACAAAAAATTAGCCAGGTGTGGTGTCACGTGCCTGTAATCCTAGCTACTCCAAAGGCTGAGGCAGGAGAATCACTTAAAACCAGGAGGCAGAGGTTGCAGTGAGTGGAGATCTCGACACTGCACTCCAGCTTGGGCAACAAGAGCAAAACTCCATCTCAAAATAAATAAATAAATAAATAAAACACAAAAATTAGCCGGGTGTGGTCTCAGCTACTTGGGAGGCTGAGGCATAGGAATCACTTGAATCAGGGAGGTAGAGGTTGCAGTGAGCCAAAATTGTGCCACTACACTCCAGCCTGGGCAACACAGCAAGACTTTGTCTCAAAAAAATAAAATAAATAGGCCGGGCGCGGTGGCTCAAGCCTGTAATCCCAGCACTGTGGGAGGCCGAGGCGGGTGGATCACGAGGTCAAGAGATCGAGACCATCCTGGTCAACATGGTGAAACCCC